>NW_008656518.1:12240-72827 GCF_000695815.1 Acanthisitta chloris | reverse complement strand
TCAGAACCACCTGGTCCTCCCACAAACTTGAGAGTGGTTGATAGCACAAAGAGTTCCATAACCCTTGGCTGGGGGAAACCAGTATATGATGGTGGTGCTCCAATTATTGGATATGTGGTGGAAATGAGACCAAAGGTTGAGGGTGCTGAACCTGAAGCAGGATGGAAACGATGTAATGTTGCTGCCCAAGTTATTCATACAGAATTTACAGCCACCAGCCTGGATGAAAATCAGTTATATGAGTTCAGGGTTTCTGCCCAAAACCAGGTTGGCCTTGGCCGACCAGCTGAACTGAAAGAAGCTGTGTCTCCCAAAGAAATTCTTGGTGAGTTTTCCCATACTCCTTATGAGTGTTTACATGCAACTGTTACTTGCTTTAGGTTTATTTTATTTCATGTGCTAAACTTTGCATTTTATTTATTTAATTTTGTCTTTCAGAACCTCCTGAGATTGAGCTGGATGCAAGCATGAGAAAGTTAGTCACAGTCAGGGCAGGATGCCCTATTAGGCTTTTTGCCATTATTAGGGGTCGCCCAGCACCGAAGGTCACCTGGAGGAGAATGGGTGTTGATAATGTTATCAGAAAAGGACAAGTTGATCTGGTTGACACTATGGCCTTCTGTGTCATTCCTGATTCAACACGTGATGACTCAGGCAAATATACATTGACACTTGTTAATGCAGCTGGAGAAAAGGCTGTATTTGTGAATGTCAGAGTCCTGGGTAAGTAATGAGATAAATACCTCTATACAATTTTATAACTATATTGAATGTTCATTGCAGGAATATTTATGACCCTGAGGTGCTATAGGTTTTGAGCATAACTGTATCAGCTAACACTAACTCCCCCCATATAGAAAGCTGTTAGACCCCTTTAATTTTAACTTATTAAAGAAGAAAAGACTAACATAAAATGAAATTTCTTTGTAGATACTCCTGGACCTGTGTCAGACTTCAAGGCTTCAGATGTCACCAAGATGTCATGCCATCTTTCATGGGCACCTCCAGAGAATGATGGGGGTAGCCCAGTGACTCATTACATCCTGCAGAAACGTGAGGCTGACAGGAAGACCTGGGCAACAGTCACTGCAGAACTAAAGAAAACTAGTTTCCAAATAGCGAACCTTGTACCTGGAAATGAGTATTTCTTTAGAGTAACAGCAGTAAATGAATATGGGTCAGGTGTTCCAAGTGACATACCAAAACCAGTTCTAGCAGCAGATCCTATATGTAAGTATGCCTTCATATACATTTTATGTCTTTTCTCTGATTTTAATAAGATTTTGCGTTGTTTTTTACTTTTTTTGAGAGTTAGTGTTTCTAAATTGGACAATGCTACTAACTGCTCAAAGATAAAAATAAATATTTCTAAGTTTCTTTCAAATAATATTATCTATGCATATAATATATTTTAAATTATTAAGAATTTTGCTCTTTTCTATATTGTCTTCATTGAATTATCATGGATAGATCCAATAATTCAACAAATATTCAAGAGTCAGAAAATCTTGGAAATTCAGTGTTTAATGTGTTTCTTTTTTTTTTTCTCCTAAAAGGTGAACCTGATCCACCAAGAAAACTTGAGGTTACTGAAATCACAAAGAATAGTGCTACTTTAGGCTGGCTGCCCCCACTGCGTGATGGAGGCTCTAAAATTGATGGGTACATTGTTAGCTACAAAGAAGATGACCAACCAGCGGATCGTTGGACAGAATATTCAGTTGTTAAAGATCTCTCCATTGTTATAGCTGGTCTGAAAGAGGGAAAGAAGTACAATTTCAGAGTGGCAGCTAGAAATGCTGTAGGAGTGAGTTTGCCAATAGAAGCTCAAGGAGCATTTGAAATTAAAGAACAACTCAGTAAGTAACAATTTAAATACTACCTATGTTGAAATATACTACTTTAATCACAAAATGAGTAAGAATCGTAGTTCTTTGAGTCACAGAAAGACATATGCTTTATGAAGTCATCTAGAGGATTATGGTTAACTGTATTGAATATTTTTACACATCAGAAAGAATGAGTGCTGACCAATAATTCAGAATTAAACATTAATTTTGCAGATATGGTTTCAGCTAGAACCAGAACACAGGAAATAGGGAGAAATAATAAATACCTTCAATGAACTCAAAATGGAAGAGAAAAAGAGTCAGACTGGTAGTCTGAGATATAAATGGGGCCAAAAGTGAGAGTTGTCTTAATATAAGAGAAAACAAGTTGTTTATATTATATATATGTATATATATTATGTTTGTAAAAGTTGGTTGAGAATATCAAACAAAAGCCAGAGAGGACAGGTAGGACTATTTAAGGTGTTAGGGTCCCTAAGGCACAGAAAGATGTAGGAGTATGGGGAAGATGAGAAGAACCTTCTTAATTTGTGGCATGGAAAGAGGAAGGGAGAGGTGCAGGAACACGAGAATGAAAATTTGTCAGTAGAAGGAAGAAAACTACATGAAACAAGCAGCCTGGTTTCTTTTGGAAGAAACTGGAAAGATTTTATGCAAAAGAAGTAGGAGAATAATTCAAGGACACAAAAAGATTGACTATGAAAGTGGGTTTAGTTCAGTAAAAATTTTAGTCTTTCTTTCTTCTTCATGTTTGTCTGTAGAAAGTCAGCAAAAAGTGAGCAGAGAGTTCCAGATATAAATAGGAATTATATATCATGCATTAATAGTGCACAGATCTCTACATAAATGTCCGTGAAGGCAATCCAAACTCATAAATATTCTCTTATAAACTGTACAGGAATGTAAATGTAACACTGATATAGATATTGCCCCCTGAGAAACTGTAGTTTTCCATAAGTGGAACCTAAATTAAAAATGCTTTAGTCATTCCTACTGGTGATTCAACAAGAGAGAGAAGTCAAGAAGTTTCACGTGAAAAGGAAAAAGCAAATTAATGTCACAGAAGTTTAATTTATATATCTGTGTGTGATTTTTTTTTTTACAGTCCCACCTAAGATTCTGATGCCTGATCATGTTCACATCAAAGCTGGAAAGAAACTGAGAATTGAAGCTCATGTATATGGGAAGCCTCCCCCACTGTGTAAATGGTTGAAAGGAGATCAAGGTGTAGTTACATCCAGTCGCCTTGCTGTGCATAAAGCAGAAAAGTCTTCTGTTCTTATCATTAAGGATGTGTCTAGAAAAGATTCTGATTTTTACACTCTTACTGCAGAAAATAGCTCTGGTACTGATAGTCAGAAAATCAGAGTGATAGTCATGGGTATGTTCCATTTCATTATTTTGCAATCCATCTTTATACAAAGTTAGATTCAGTGTGTTCTAGTGATAGTCATTTTCTTTCATCCCTTTTTTTTTAATATACTCTTTTGTGCAGATAAACCAGGTCCTCCAGAACCTCCATTTGATATTTCCGAAATAGATGCTGATGCTTGCACTCTTTCATGGCATATACCTCTTGAAGATGGTGGCAGTAACATTACAAACTATGTAGTTGAGAAATGTGATGTAAGCCGAGGAGACTGGGTAACAGCTCTATCTTCTGTCACAAAGACAAGCTGCAGAATTGGAAAACTGATTCCCGGAGAAGAGTATATGTTCCGTGTTCGTGCTGAAAATCGTTTCGGGATTTCTGAGCCACTTACTTCTGGCAAGATGATTGCAAGGTTCCCATTTGGTATGTCAGTTTTTGATAGCAGAATTTCTCTATTTAGTTGTCCTAGTAAGAAAACATACAATTGATATCTATCTTTTTATTCCTTTCTAGATGTTCCTAGTGAACCAAAGAATGCACGTGTTACCAAGGTCAATAAGGACTGCATTTTTGTTGCTTGGGATAGACCAGATAGTGATGGAGGCAGTCCAATTACTGGTTATCTCATTGAGCGCAAAGAACGGAACAGTTTACTCTGGGTGAAAGCTAATGACACATCTGTGCGCTCCACAGAATATCCTTGTGTGGGGCTCATCGAAGGTCTTGAGTATACCTTCAGAATTTATGCATTGAACAGAGCTGGAGCAAGTAAACCTAGTAAACCAACTGAGTATGTCACAGCAAGAGCACCAGTTGGTAAGCCAAACATCCCAATACTTTGCAACAGACTGTTTTTATGGCCATTTTCAATATATCTGCAACTCTTCATGATCTTAAGTTTGCCCTTCTGTTTATATTTTCATGTTTACTCTGACTTCACTGTGAGTGTACAGTGTGAGAATGCAGCAAATAGGATCCAGCACTATTAAAGCCATTATTTAATGTGTTAGCTCATTTTTTGAAAAACAGCTTATAACATGTTTTTATTTGCCTTAGATCCCCCTGGAAAACCTGAAGTTATTGATGTCACTAAGAGTACTGCATCACTGGTATGGACAAGACCAAAGCATGATGGTGGTAGTAAACTTATTGGCTACTTTGTGGAAGCTTGCAAATTACCTGGTGATAAGTGGGTTCGGTGCAATACAACTCCACATCAAATACCCACAGAAGAGTATACTGCTACTGGTTTGGAAGAAAATGCTCAATATCAATTTAGAGCAATTGCCAAGACAGCAGTTAATATTAGCCCACCTTCAGAACCTTCCGATCCAGTGACCATTCATCCAGAAAATGGTAAGGAATGTAAAAGCATTTGATAATTCTGGTAAGGGTCTGTGCATGTTGAAGTAACACTCATGTGAAGAATGAGGTGTTTCTCTCTTATTAGATCGATTGACTCTTGCAATCTTTACTTTCAGTTCCCCCAAGAATAGAGTTGGATCTGTCCATGCAGTCACAGCTTACAGTAAAAGCTGGAACTAATGTCCGTCTGGAGGCAAATGTATATGGTAAGCCAATGCCAACAATCACCTGGAAGAAAGAAGGAGAACTTTTAAAGCCATCTGAAGGTGTCAAGATCAGCACTAAGAGAAATCTTGCTACAGTTGAGTTGTTCAGTGTTAACAGAAAGCAAACAGGAGACTACACTATTACTGCTGAAAATGCAAGTGGATCAAAGTCAGCAACCATTAGGCTTAAAGTGCTTGGTAAGCTAAAGACTGTCTATAAACAAGTATATTTATAATTAAATGGTATAGCAAGAGATAGAGCTATAACACTGTGATGTTAATTATTCTAGATAAGCCTGGTCCACCAGCCTCCGTCAAAATCAAACATATGTATGCAGATCGTGCAATGCTTTCTTGGGAGCCTCCTCTGGAAGATGGAGGTTCAGAAATTACTAACTACATTGTAGACAAGCGTGAAACAAGCAGACCAAACTGGGCCCAAGTCAGTGCCAATGTACCCATTACAAGCTGCACGGTGGAGAAACTAATAGAAGGACATGAATATCAGTTCCGCATATGCGCTGAAAACAAATATGGTGTTGGAGACCCTATCTTGACTGAGCCAGCAGTTGCTAAGAATCCATATGGTAAGTACTTTGTGGGATAGTTTCATTAGTCACTGGGGGGGTTTTGTGTACACTTATGAATATGAACATAATTTTCAAATAAATCTCCACAGATGTACCTGGACCTTGTGATCCACCGGTAATTAGCAATGTAACTAAAGACTTTATGACTGTTAGCTGGAAGCCACCAGCTAGTGATGGTGGATCCCCAATAACTGGTTATATGCTTGAGAAGCGTGAAACTAAGGCTCTTAACTGGACAAAGGTAAACAGAAAGCCTGTCATTGAAAGAACTGTTAAAGCTACTGGACTCCAAGAAGGAACAGAATATGAGTTCCGTGTGATAGCATTGAATAAAGCCGGACCTGGCAAGCCTAGCGCACCATCTAAAGCAGTGTATGCTCGTGATCCTCAATGTAAGCTAAAAGTCTCAGATATTTTCCATTATTATTTCCAAATACATCATACAGAATTTGGCGTAATAACTTTTTGCTATTTTAATTCTCAGATCCTCCTGGCCCACCTGCTTTCCCAAAAGTCGTTGATACTACTCGTAATTCAATAAGCCTTTCATGGAGCAAACCAGCATATGATGGAGGAAGTCCTATTATTGGTTATCTGGTGGAATCAAAAAGAGCTGACACAGATAACTGGGTCAGATGCAATCTACCGAAGAATTTACAGGCTACACAATTTGTGGTAACAGGGCTGATGGAAAATACAGAGTACCAGTTCCGTGTTTATGCTGTCAATAAGATTGGATACAGTGATCCCAGTGATGTTCCGGATAAACACATGGCCAAAGACATATTAAGTATGTTCAAATTCCTTTGTTGACGCTTGCTTCAATTCATGGAAGAGGTTCTAAAGACAGAGTTGGTCACAGACCATAGATGCAGATAAATTTGGAACATTTATTACTCAAAAAATGTGGGTGAAAAGTGGCTAATTTGGAAGAGAACAGGGCAGTGAGGAGCAGAGTAGAATTTGGCTGGTGTCTGCTTTTTCCATTTGTATGCTTTATAGCCTTCTGCCTCCAATTTTGGATCTTCAAGGGTTTTTTATTTCTCTAATCCTAAAATTAGGCTTTTCAGATTTTTCTTCTATTCTTAAAACTTTCAGTCATCTTCATGTCTTCTAAATAATTTAAAGCCAAGATGACTATTCTAAGCACCTGTGTGGCACACTATTTGATTGTATGACACATTCCTTAAGACCCATGCTGGCTTTTGTATGCATTTCACTGTATTGTTTCACAGAACGGTCTTGGTTCAAGAAAAGCAGTAGAGTCCAGAAGCCTTTGAAATTCCTTTGAATTCAGGAGAAATTAGGAGACTTACTAAAATAAATGGTGGAAAAGGAAGGGGGGAGGGGGAAGAAAAAGAAAAAAACCCCCGAAATCAGTGAAAAAATATGCCAAGTTTGCTAGTTATCTTTAAACAAATGCAGGACGATTACTGACATCATCACAGGCATGAGAAGTTCGTTAATGTAGTGAAATGCCCGTATAGTGAGATGTTTTGTCTCAGTAACTTTGGTGTTAGTCTTAAAGATTGTACTTTAATTACATATTTTTTTGTTAAACCCACAGTTCCTCCTGAAGGAGAGCTTGATGCAGAACTAAGGAAAGTCCTTGTGTTGCGTGCTGGAGTCACAATGAGACTTTATGTGCCAGTAAGAGGACGTCCACCTCCAAAGATTGCATGGTCTAAAGTGGGTGCCAACCTAAGAGACAGACAAGGATTAGACATCAAATCAACTGATTTCGATACCTTCCTGCGTTGTGAAAATGTAAATAAATATGATGCTGGAAAATATGTCCTCAGTCTTGAGAACAGCTGCGGCAAGAAAGAGTACACCATTGTTGTAAAAGTACTTGGTAAGTCTCAGGGTTTTCCCCATTTTAATGTATTTGTTAACTTTTTCACTGATTTTTTGTAAATTTTGTTACTAAATTAAATATGGTGGTGTTGTGTCTATCCAGATACTCCAGGCCCTCCAGTTAACTTGACTGTAAAGGAAGCATCTAAGGATTCTGCCTTCATTACATGGGAACCTCCTCTAATAGATGGGGGTAGTCCAATCAAAAATTATGTTGTTGAAAAACGTGATGCAGAAAGAAAATCATGGTCCACAGTAACAACAGAATGTCCAAAAACAAGCTACCGGATAACTAACTTAGAAGAAGGCAAATCTTATTTCTTCAGAGTTTTTGCTGAAAATGAATATGGTATTGGTGATCCCTGTGAAACTCGTGATGCTGTAAAAGCTTCTGGTAGGAAAAATGAATCCATTTCACCTATTTTTTTATTTAAATAATTTTTATTTTTAGCTTGAATGGACACTTAGTATGCTTTTCTTCCTTTTAGAAACACCTGGACCAGTTGTAGATCTAAAAGCTTCAGTCATAACAAAGTCATCATGCAATTTAGTATGGAAAAAGCCTATCAGTGATGGTGGAAGCCGTATTATTGCATACGTTGTTGAGGTCCTGATTGGTGACGATAAATGGCAAGAAGTCATGCGGGGAAAGAACCTCCATTTTTCAATGAGAGACCTAAAAGAAGGACAAGAATACACTTTCAGAGTGAGAGCCCAAAATGATGCTGGATATGGAACTCCATCAGAGCTCACAATTGTAGCAAGAGATGATGTTGGTGAGGAGCAAGATCATTAATTCAATGCTTTGTTTACCCAAATTATATTTATTTTATGCACACCATTATTGCTAGGCATACCTACGTATCGACACCTTTAAAAGAGCGTCTTAATTTTATCACAGAGTTTATGCATAGTTGAGTAACTGGTTTCTTCCATTTTTTTACAGTGGCACCTGAACTTGACTTAAGAGATCTACCTGATTTGTGCTATATTGCTAAAGAGGGTAGCAATTTCCGTCTTAAAATCCCTATGAAAGGCAAGCCAGTCCCAACTGTAACTTGGAAGAAAGACGAAGACCAGGCACTTACTGAGAGTGGAAGAGTTGCATTTGAATCCACAGCAGTTAACACCACTCTTGTAGTACATGACTGCCAGAAAGCTGATGCTGGAAAATACACAATAACTCTGAGGAATGTTGTTGGCAGCAAGGAAGGCACTATTTTTGTGAAAGTTGTTGGCAAACCTGGCATACCAACAGGTCCAGTGAAATTTGATGAAGTCACAGCTGATGCCATGACCATAAAGTGGGGCCCTCCCAAAGATGATGGTGGTTCAGAAATCACGAACTATGTTCTAGAAAAGAGAGATAATGTAAACAATAAATGGGTGACTTGTGCCTCTGCAGTCCAGAAAACCACATTTAGAGTTACAAGACTTCATGAAGGAAATGAATACACATTCAGGATCAGGGCTGAAAATAAATATGGAGTAGGTGAAGGTCTTAAATCTGACCCTGTGATTGCAAAACATCCATTTGGTAAGTATCCATTATAATTTTTGAAATTCAAAAAAATATTTTAGAGGTGATATTAATTTTTAATGTTATTGCATTTTTTCAATATGCTTAGATGTGCCAGATGCTCCTCCACCTCCCAACATTGTTGATGTTCGGCATGAAGCTGTAGCATTAACTTGGACTGATCCCAGAAGAACTGGAGGCTCGCCAATCACAGGTACATCCCCAAAAATGTTCCTAGTATTTCACTTCTTAATGGTTCTTTCTCCCTGTCAAAGGATAAGATAAAATTATCAGGTGTTTATGCTTTAAATTGATTGATTAATTAATGGATTGATTTCTTAATCTGGTTTTCAGTGCTCCTCTTGCACAATCCTTGTGTAACATACAGTACAGGCAGTATGATGCTTCCTAGTGCTATGAGAAAAGAGTATGTCTAGATAATTCCCCATATTTTCATCTCATCACTTACCTTCTAGGTTATCACATTGAAGTTAAAGAAAGAAATAGTCTTCTGTGGAAGAGAGCAAACAAAACACCAATAAGAATGAAAGATTTCAGAGTGACAGGGTTAACTGAAGGTCTGGAATATGAATTCAGAGTGATGGCAATCAATATGGCTGGAGTAGGTAAACCAAGTCTTCCATCTGAACCAGTTGTGGCACTTGATCCAATTGGTAAGTCATCAGAAGAATAAAAAGGAAAATTCTGAATTTTTAAGTAACTTTTATTTGATCATTTTTTTAATTTTTTTTATTATAGATCCCCCTGGGAAACCTGAAGTTATCAATGTAACTAGGAACTCAGTGACACTGATTTGGACAGAACCAAAATATGATGGTGGACATAAATTAACTGGCTATATTGTTGAAAAGCGTGATTTACCCTCAAAGACTTGGACAAAAGCTAATCATGTGAATGTTCCAGACTGTGCATTTACTGTAACTGACCTTATAGAAGGCTCCAAATATGAGTTCAGAATTAGAGCAAAGAACACCGCTGGAGCTATCAGTCCTCCATCTGAAACCACAGGAACCATAATATGCAAGGATGAGTATGGTATGTAGATGGCATGAAAAAGATAGAATTCTATTTGAATAATTAATACCGAATCTTCCCCTTCCTCCCTCCCACCCCATGTTCTTCTTATAACAATCAGGATTGTTTGTCTGTTTGTTCTGACAGAGGCACCAAACATTGTTCTGGATCCTACTTTGAAGGAAGGTTTAACAGTAAAAGCCGGAGACACCATTACACTGTCAGCTATTAGTATCCGTGGCAAACCACCTCCAACTTCAGCATGGTCAAAAGCTGGAAAAGATTTTAGACCTTCAGAGCTTGTGCACATTGAAACCAAACCGACTTCTTCTACTCTAACTGTCAAATATGCAGCCAGAAAAGATTCTGGAGAATACACAATCACTGCAACCAATCCTTTTGGCACTAAGCAGGAGAGTGTACATGTGAAAGTCTTAGATATTCCAGGACCTCCAGGACCTATTGAGATCAGCAATGTTTCAGCAGAAAAAGCAACTCTTACATGGTCACCTCCTGCAGAAGATGGTGGATCACCAGTCAAATCATATGTTCTGGAAAAGAGGGAAACTAGTCGACTGCTCTGGACATTGGTTGCTGAAAATATTGAAAGCTGTAGGCATGTTGTTAGCAAGCTCATTCAAGGAAATGAATATGTTTTCCGTGTCTCAGCAGTAAATCAGTATGGCAAGGGTGAACCAGTACAATCAGAACCAGTTAAAATGGTGGATAGATTTGGTAAGTAGACCAAGCTAAGAGGTTCCAGTGTGTTTTCACTAGTCTCTAAAGACTTGATGTGTGTTTCAACTGTACTTTTTTCTTCCTTAACAGGTCCCCCAGGCCCTCCTGGAAAACCAGAGGTAACAAATGTGACTAAAAATACTGTCACAGTCACATGGAAAAGGCCAGTAGATGATGGCGGAAGTGAAATCACAGGTTACTATGTGGAGCGAAGAGAGAAGAAAGGTTTAAGATGGGTTAGAGCAACAAAGAAGCCAGTTTCAGATCTTAGATGCAAAGTAACTGGTCTTCTGGAAGGAAATGAATATGAATTCCGTGTCAGTGCAGAAAACAGAGCAGGAGTTGGACCACCAAGCGATACTTCAAAATCAGTCCTATGCAAAGATGTTGCATGTTAGTATCGTGTCTTTTCTTTCTTAGGAGTTGGTGGGATGAGTGAGGAGTACATTCAGACAACATGAGTGACCTCCTCCATAACATAATGTTTTATCTTTTCCTTGCTTTTCAGACCCACCAGGTCCACCTGCAAATCCAAGAGTAACTGATACGACAAAGACAAGTGCATCTTTAGCCTGGGGCAAGCCTCACTATGATGGTGGTCTAGACATCACTGGCTATATAGTAGAGCATCAAAAAGAAGGAGAAGATGAATGGGTAAAAGATACTACAGGGACTGCTTTGAGAATCACTCAGTTTGTTGTAGCTCACCTGCAGACAGGAGCCAAATATAATTTCAGAATCTTTGCCATGAATGCTGCAGGTGTCGGTGAACCAGCAATAATTCCAAGTGTGGAAATCAAAGACCGAGAAGAGATTCCTGACTTTGAGTTAGATGCTGAGCTAAGAAGAACACTTGTAGTTAGAGCCGGATTAACTATTCGCATTTTTGTACCAATTAAAGGGCGTCCAACTCCAGAAGTTACATGGACAAAAGATGATGTTTCACTCAAAGGGCGTGCCAGTATTGAAAATACCGACTCTTTCACACTCTTGATTGTCACAGAGTGCACCAGATATGATGCAGGAAAATACGTAATGACTCTTGAAAATGCTGCTGGTAAGAAGACTGGCTTTGTAAATGTAAAAGTCTTGGATACACCAGGTCCACCAATAAACCTTAAACCTAGAGAAATAACCAAAGACAGTATCACCCTCCAATGGGATATGCCTCTGGTAGATGGAGGTTCACGTATAACAAACTATATTGTCGAGAAACGTGAATCAACTAGGAAAGCATATGCAACAGTCACAACCAACTGCCAGAAGTGTTCCTTCAGGGTTCCTAATTTGGCTGAGGGGTGTGAATACTATTTCAGAGTACTGGCTGAAAATGAGTATGGTATTGGTGAACCAGCTGAAACTGCAGAACCAGTAAGAGCTTCTGAGGCACCATCCCCACCTGAGAGCCTTAATATTATGGATGTAACACGGAACTCAGTTAGCTTGGCTTGGCCAAAACCAGAACATGATGGTGGCAGCAAGATCACTGGGTATGTAATAGAAGCGCAGAGAAAAGGAACTAACCAGTGGGCACACATCACCACTGTAAAAACTCTGGACTGTGTGGTCAAGAACCTAACTGAAAATGAAGAGTATACTTTCCAGGTTATGGCAGTTAACAGTGCTGGAAGAAGTGCCCCAAGAGAAAGCAGGCCAGTTATTATCAAGGAGCAAATGATGCTACCAGAGTTTGACCTCCGTGGTATCTACCAGAAAACGGTTATTGCCAAGGCTGGTGACAATATCAAGATTGAAATCCCTGTACTTGGTCGTCCAAGGCCTACTGTGACTTGGAAGAAAGAAGACCAGATACTTAAGCAAACACAAAGGGTAAATTATGAAAATACTGCAACTGCAACTATACTAACCATCAACGAATGTATTCGTAGTGATAGCGGTCAATATCCACTGTCAGCTAAAAATATTGTTGGAGAAGTTAGTGAAGTAATCACAGTTCAGGTTCATGACATACCTGGACCTCCTACTGGACCAATCAAATTTGATGAAATTTCATCTGATTTCCTAACATTCTCCTGGGAGCCTCCTTTGAATGATGGTGGTGTACCAATAAGTAACTATGTTGTAGAAATGCGTCAAACTGACAGTACTACATGGACTGAATTGGCAACCACAGTGATACGTACAACATTTAAAGCTGTTCGTCTTACCACTGGAGTTGAGTATCAGTTCCGTGTTAAAGCTCAGAACAGATATGGAATTGGCCCAGGCATTACTTCAGCATCTGTAGTTGCCAACTTCCCATTTAAGGTACCTGGGCCTCCTGGCACTCCTCAGGTGATTGCAGTCACCAAAGAAGCCATGACCATTAGCTGGAATGAGCCAGTTACTGATGGTGGAAGCCCAATTCTGGGATATCATATTGAAAGAAAAGAGCGAAACAGCATTCTTTGGCAGACTGTAAGTAAAATGCTGGTATCAGGCAATATCTTTAAATCATCTGGACTTACTGATGGCATTGCATATGAATTCCGTGTTATAGCACAAAATCTGGCTGGGAAGAGTAAGCCAAGCAAGCCATCTGAGCCTGTGTTTGCCCTGGACCCAATAGATCCACCTGGTAAGCCGATACCTCTCAACATTACAAGACGTGCAGTTACACTGAAGTGGACTAAACCAGAATATAATGGAGGTTTTAAGATAACTGGCTACACTGTTGAAAAAAGAGACCTTCCCAATGGCCGTTGGCTGAAGGCTAATTTCAGCAATATACTGGAGACTGAATTCACTGTTAGTGGTTTGACAGAAGATGCTGCCTATGAATTCCGTGTGATTGCTAGGAATGCTGGTGGAGCTGTCAGTCAGCCCTCTGAGCCATCAGATGCAATCACTTGTAGAGATGACATTGAAGCACCAAGGATAAAGGTGGATGCTAAATACAAAGATACCATAGTGCTGAAAGCAGGTGAAGTCTTTAAACTTGAGGCTGATGTTTCAGGTCGCCCTCCACCGACTATGACATGGACAAAGGGAGAAAAAGAGCTTGAAGACACAGCAAAATTAGAAATAAAAATAGCAGATTTCTCCACTGTTCTTACCAACAAAGATTCCTTAAGAAGAGACGGTGGTGCTTATACACTTACCGCAACAAATCCTGGTGGCTTTGCCAAACATATCTTCAATGTTAAAGTTCTTGATAGACCTGGTCCCCCAGAAGGGCCTTTGGCTGTGTCTGAAGTCACTGCAGAAAAGTGTGTGCTGTCATGGCTACCTCCACTGGATGACGGAGGGGCAAAGATTGACCATTATGTGGTTGAAAAACGTGAAACCAGTAGATTGGCATGGACAGCTGTAGCCACAGAAGTTCCAGTGTTGAAAGTGAAGGTTACTAAGTTGTTGAAGGGCAATGAGTACGTGTTCCGAGTTATGGCTGTTAACAAATATGGAGTTGGTGAGCCTCTGGAATCAGAGCCTGTTCTTGCAGTAAATCCATATGTGCCACCTGATCCACCTAAAACACCTGAAGTTACAGCAATCACAAAGGATTCTATGGTTGTCTGTTGGGGCCATCCTGATTCTGATGGTGGGAGCCCAATAACTAACTATATTGTGGAACGTCGAGACAGGACTGGTCTACGATGGATGAAATGTAACAAAAAGGTTGTTACTGACTTACGTTATAAAGTGTCTGGACTGACAGAAGGCCATGAATATGAATACAGAGTCATGGCTGAAAATGCTGCTGGAGTCAGTGAACCAAGCCCAACCAGTCCATTCTATAAAGCTTGTGATACTGTATTTAAGCCTGGTCCCCCAGGTAATCCTCGTGTTTTGGATAGCAGCAAGTCCTCAATTACAATAGCGTGGAACAAACCAATATATGATGGTGGTTCAGAGATCACAGGTTACATGGTTGAGATTGCACTACCTGAAGAAGATGAGTGGAAGATTGTAACTCCACCAATAGGTCTAAAGGCCACTTCTTTTACCATCACTGACCTAAAAGAAAATCAAGAGTATAAAATACGGATATATGCTATGAACTCTGAAGGCCTTGGAGAACCTGCTCTTGTTCCTGGGACTCCAAAAGCTGAAGAAAGAATGCTACCTCCAGAAATTGAACTTGATGCAGAACTACGTAAAGTTGTCACTATTAGAGCCTGCTGCACTCTAAGGCTCTTTGTCCCAATTAAAGGAAGACCAGCACCAGAAGTAAAATGGACAAGAGAACATGGGGAATCTTTGGATAGAGCGAGCATTGAATCAACAAGCTCTTATACTTTGCTTGTTGTTGAAAACGTAAATAGATTTGATAGTGGGAAATACATACTGACAATTGAAAACAGCTCAGGTAGTAAGTCAGCATTTGTGAATGTCAGAGTTCTTGATACCCCAGGCGCACCTCAAGATTTGAAAATAAAAGAAGTTACAAAATCTTCAGTTACACTTACATGGGAGCCTCCTCTCATAGATGGTGGTGCTAAAATAAAAAATTACATTGTTGAAAAACGGGAATCGACAAGAAAAGCTTATTCAACTGTTAATGCCAATTGCCACAAGACCAGCTGGAAAGTTGATTCACTGCAAGAAGGCTGCAACTACTACTTCAGAGTCCTAGC
Source organism: Acanthisitta chloris (assembly GCF_000695815.1). Classification (NCBI taxonomy): domain Eukaryota; kingdom Metazoa; phylum Chordata; class Aves; order Passeriformes; family Acanthisittidae; genus Acanthisitta; species Acanthisitta chloris. The sequence goes on along the minus strand of NW_008656518.1, from coordinate 57,718 downwards.
TGAAAATGAGTATGGAATAGGCCTTCCAGTTGAAACTTCAGAATCTGTAAAAGTATCAGAAAGACCACTTCCACCAGGGAAAATAACTTTGGTGGATGTGACAAGAAATAGTGTTTCCTTATCTTGGGAAAAACCTGAACATGATGGTGGCAGCCGAATTCTGGGCTACATTGTAGAAATGCAAAGCAAAGGCAGTGAAAAGTGGTCAACTTGTGCTACAGTGAAAGTTACTGAAGCCACTATCACAGGATTGATCCAAGGTGAAGAATACACCTTCCGTGTTTCAGCTCAGAATGAGAAAGGTATCAGTGATCCTCGCCAGCTGGGTATACCAGTTGTTGCAAAAGATCTTGTGATTCCACCAGCTTTCAAACTACTATTTACCACTTTCAGTGTCCTAGCAGGTGAGGACTTAAAGGTTGATGTTCCTTTTGTTGGTCGACCCAAACCAGCAGTGTTTTGGCATAAAGATAATGTGGCATTGAAACAGACTACGAGAGTAAACGCAGAAAGTTCAGAAAATAACACAGTGTTAACAATAAAAGAAGCATGCAGAGAAGATGTAGGGACATATTTAGTTAAACTTACAAATTCTGCTGGTGAAGCAACTGAGAACCTAAATATTGTTGTCCTTGACAAACCAGGACCTCCAACAGGACCAGTAAAAATAGATGAAGTAACAGCAGACAGTATCACCATTTCCTGGGAACCACCCAAGTATGATGGTGGTAGCTCTATCAATAATTACATTGTAGAGAGAAGAGATACTTCCACCACAACTTGGCACATTGTGTCAGCTACTGTTGCAAGAACAACTATAAAAGCATCTCGTTTAAAGACTGGCTGTGAATATCAGTTCAGAATTGCAGCTGAGAACAGATATGGGAAGAGTACTTATCTCACTTCAGAGTCAATCATAGCTCAATACCCATTTAAAGTTCCTGGCCCACCTGGAACACCTTTTGTAACAAATGTCTCAAAAGACAGCATGGTGGTACAATGGAATGAACCAGTCAATGATGGCGGTAGCAGGATCATTGGGTATCATTTGGAGCGCAAAGAAAGAAACAGTATTCTATGGACTAAACTGAATAAAACACCTATAGCAGATACCAAATTTAAGACAACGGGCCTTGAAGAAGGTCTTGAATATGAGTTCAGAGTCTATGCAGAAAACATAGTGGGCATTGGAAAGGCAAGTAGAGGATCTGAATGCTATACTGCACACGACCCATGTGACCCTCCAAGTCGTCCAGAACCTATAATTGTCACAAGAAGCTCAGTAACACTTCAATGGAAGAAACCTATATATGATGGTGGAAGTAAGATCACAGGCTATGTTGTTGAAAAGAAGGAATTACCTGATGGCCGTTGGATGAAAGCAAGCTTTACAAATGTCATTGATACTCAGTTTGAAGTAACTGGTCTAGTTGAAAACCAGAGATATGAGTTCCGTGTTATAGCACGAAATGCTGCAGGTGTATTCAGTGAACCATCTGAGAGCTCAGGGGCAATTACAGCAAGAGATGAAGTAGAACCACCTCATATAAGTATGGATCCAAAATACAAAGACACTATTGTACTGCATGCTGGTGAGTCATTCAAGCTTGATGCTGATGTTCATGGCAAACCAATACCTTCCATTCAGTGGTTAAAAGGTGATCGTGAGCTGACAAGCACTGCTCGTATGGAAATAAAGAGTACCGATTTTGCAACAAGCCTTAGTGTGAAGGAAGCCACTAGAGTTGACAGTGGTCAATATGTACTACTGGCAAAGAATGTTGCAGGTGAAAAGAAGGTTCCTGTTAATGTCAAAGTTCTTGATAGACCTGGACCACCAGAAGGACCCGTTGAGATTACTGGTGTTACTTCTGAAAAATGCACACTGTCATGGAAACCTCCTCTACAAGACGGTGGTAGTGATATTTCACATTATGTTGTAGAAAAAAGGGAAACCAGTCGCTTAGTGTGGACCATCATTGATTCAAATGTGCAAACCCTAAACTGCAAAGTTACAAAACTTTTAGAGGGAAATGAGTATGTTTTCCGCATCATGGCGGTAAATAAATATGGTGTTGGTGAACCTCTTGAGTCTGAACCAGTACTCGCAAAGAACCCATTTGTAGTGCCACTTCCACCGAAGGCACCAGAAGTCACAGCTGTTACCAAGGATTCTATGATAGTTGTATGGGAAAGGCCAGCCTCAGATGGTGGAAGTGAAATCCTAGGCTATGTTCTTGAAAAACGAGACAAGGAAGGTATCCGCTGGACAAGATGTAACAAACGCCTGATAAGTGAACTGCGATACAGAGTGACTGGTCTTATAGAAAATCATGATTATGAGTACAGAGTTTCAGCTGAAAATGCTGCTGGTCTTAGTGAACCAAGCCCACCATCCACTTACTACAAAGCGTGTGATCCTATTTTCAAGCCAGGTCCACCCAATAATCCTAAAGTTGTGGATGTTACAAGATCTTCAGTGTTTCTATCATGGGGTAAACCTATCTATGACGGTGGCTCTGAAATTCAGGGATACATTGTGGAAAAATGTGATGTAAGTGATGGTGAATGGGCAATTTGTACCCCTCCAACTGGAATTAAGAACACTCACATGGAAGTAGAAAAATTAGCGGAAAAACATGAATATAAATTCCGCATATGTGCAGTTAATAAAGCAGGAGTTGGAGAACATGCAGATGTTCCTGGTTCTGTTATTGTAGAAGAAAAGATGGAGGCACCAGACCTTGACCTTGACATGGAATTAAGGAAGATTGTAAATGTGAGGGCAGGAGGTTCCTTAAGACTGTTTGTTCCCATCAGAGGTCGTCCAACACCTGAAGTAAAATGGGGTAAAATGGATGGTGAGATCAGAGAAGCAGCTATTATTGATACCACTAGCAGCTTTACTTCCCTTGTTCTAGACAATGTTAACAGATTTGATACTGGAAAGTATACTCTGACCTTAGAAAACAGCAGTGGAACAAAGACTGCCTTTGTCAGTGTAAGAGTACTGGATACCCCAAGTGCACCTGTTAATTTAAAAATCAGAGAGATCACTAAAGACTCTGTTTCACTTTCATGGGAGCCTCCTCTCTTGGATGGTGGAGCAAAAATAAAGAATTACATTATTGAAAAGCGTGAAGCAACAAGAAAGGCATATGCAGCTGTTGTAACAAACTGCCACAAGACTTCGTGGAAAGTAGATCAACTTCAAGAGGGCTGCTATTACTTCTTTAGAATCTGTGCTGAGAATGAATATGGAATTGGCCTCCCTGCAGAAACCAGTGACCCAGTTAAAGTTGCTGAAGTTCCACAGCCTCCTGGGAAAATAACAGTGGACGACGTCACGAGAAACAGTGTCTCACTAAGCTGGGCAAAACCTGAACATGATGGTGGTAGCAAAATCATACAATATATTGTTGAAATGCAAGCAAAGGGTAGTGAGAAATGGTCAGAGTGTGCTCGGGTAAAAACACTTGAAGCGGTTATTACTAACCTGACTCAAGGGGAAGAATATCTTTTCAGAGTAATGGCTGTAAATGAAAAGGGTAAGAGTGATCCTAGAGCACTTGCAGTTCCAATAGTTGCCAAAGACCTGGTGATTGAACCTGATGTAAGACCTGCTTTTCACAGTTATAGTGTTCAAGTGGGACAAGATCTGAAAGTAGAAATACCAATTGCAGGTCGACCTAAACCAACTGTTACCTGGGTAAAAGATGGCCAGCCATTAAGGCAAACAACAAGAGTCAATGTTAGTGATTTGACTGATCTCACTATATTGAATCTTAAGGAAACTTGCAAAGAGGACAGTGGCAGTTATGAAATCACTGTGGCTAATGTTGTTGGGCAAAAGTCTGCCTCTGTTGAAATTATAACTCTAGACAAACCTGACCCTCCAGCAGGGCCTGTGAAGTTTGATGAAATAAGTGCGGAAAGTATTACCCTATCATGGAATCCCCCAGCATACACAGGTGGCTGTCAAATCACCAACTATGTTGTTCACAAGAGAGATACAACAACCACTGTATGGGAAACAGTTTCGGCTACTGTTGCAAGAACTACACTGAAGGTGACTAAACTGAAAACTGGTACAGAATACCAGTTCAGAATATTTGCTGAGAACAGGTATGGGCAGAGTTTTGGATTGGATTCTGCACCAGTTGTAGCACAGTACCCCTACAAGGAACCAGGACCTCCCGGCACACCATTTGTGACAACAGTTACAAAAGACTCCATGGTTGTACAGTGGCATGAACCCATAAATGATGGTGGCAGTAGAGTGTTGGGATACCATCTTGAGAGAAAGGAGAAAAACAGCATTTTATGGACTAAAGTGAACAAGACTATTATTCATGACACAAGTTTTAAGACAAATAACCTTGAAGAAGGAATTGAATATGAGTTTCGTGTTTCTGCAGAAAATATTGTTGGTGTAGGCAGAACAAGTAAAGTTTCTGAGTGCTATGTAGCTCGTGATCCATGTGATCCTCCAGGTCGTCCAGAAGCTGTAATAATAAAAAGAAGCTCTATTACACTACAGTGGACCAAACCAGAATACGATGGTGGAAGTAAGATCACTGGTTATATTGTAGAGAAACGTGACTTACCAGATGGTCGCTGGATGAAAGCTAGCTTCACAAATATCCTTGAAACTCAGTTCACTGTAACAGGGCTTACTGAAGACCAAAGATATGAATTTAGAGTAATTGCAAAGAATGCTGCAGGTGCAATAAGCAAACCTTCTGACAGTACAGGACCAATAACAGCAAGGGATGAAGTTGAACTTCCACGAATTTCAATGGATCCAAAGTACAAAGACACAATTGTTGTAAATGCTGGTGAAACATTCAGACTTGAGGCTGATGTTCATGGGAAGCCCCTACCAACCATTAAGTGGTACAAAGGAGATAAAGAGCTTGAGGACACTGCTAGATATGAAATAAAGAACACAGATTTCAGTGCATTAATAATTGTAAAAGATGCTATTAGAGTTGATGGTGGACAGTACATTTTAGAAGCCTCTAATGTTGCAGGAACAAAGACGGTACCAGTAAATGTAAAAGTACTGGACAGGCCAGGACCTCCAGAGGGCCCAGTCCAAGTGACAGGAGTTACAGCTGAAAAATGTGCATTGGCATGGGCTCCTCCTCTTCATGATGGTGGCAGTGATATTTCTCATTACATTGTAGAGAAGAGAGAAACTAGTCGCCTGGCGTGGACTGTGGTTGCTTCAGAGGTTTTACCTACAATGCTGAAAGTAACAAAACTCTTGGAAGGAAATGAATATATCTTCCGTATTATGGCAGTTAACAAATATGGGGTTGGTGAGCCATTAGAATCTGTGCCAGTAATGATGAAAAATCCATTTGTGGTTCCTGGACCACCAAAGGCCTTAGAAATTACCAACATCACAAAGGATTCTATGACTGTCTGCTGGAACCGTCCAGATAGTGATGGAGGTAGTGAAATTGTAGGTTACATTGTAGAAAAGAGAGACCGAGCAGGCATCAGGTGGATAAAATGCAATAAACGCCGGATTACAGATTTGCGATTAAGAGTTACAGGATTAACAGAGGATCATGAATATGAATTCAGAGTGTCTGCTGAAAATGCTGCTGGAGTGGGTGAACCAAGCCAAGTTTCTCCTTACTTTAAAGCTTGTGACCCCATGTTCAAGCCTGGCCCACCAACAAATGCCCATGTTGTGGACACCACCAAAAGTTCAATTACACTTGGTTGGAGTAAACCTATTTATGATGGTGGTTGTGAAATCCAGGGATACCTTGTAGAAATCTGTAAAGCAGATGAAGATGAATGGTCACTTGTTACTCCACAGACAGGTGTACGTGCCACTCGATTTGAAATCAAAAAGCTTACTGAACATCAAGAATACAAACTGCGAGTGTGTGCTCTCAACAAGCTTGGTGTAGGAGAACCTGCATCAGTTCCTGGAACTATTAAACCAGAAGACAAACTTGAACCTCCAGAACTCGATATTGATTCAGAGCTAAGGAAAGGGATAGTTGTCAGAGCTGGTGGGTCTGCTAGGATTCACATACCATTCAGGGGAAGACCAACACCTGACATTGCATGGTCCCGAGAAGAAGGTGAATTCACAGAAAAAGTTCAGATTGATAAAGGCATAAACTACACACAACTTTCAATTGACAACTGTGATAGAAATGATGCTGGAAAGTATATTCTTAAATTAGAGAACAGCAGTGGCTCTAAATCTGCATTTGTTACAGTAAAAGTCCTGGACACACCAGGACCACCACTAAACTTAGTGGTAAAGGACATAAAGAAAGATTCTGCTGTATTGTCTTGGGAACCGCCCATTATTGATGGTGGTGCAAAGGTAAAGAACTATGTAATAGACAAGCGTGAGTCAACCAGGAAGGCATTTGCAAATGTAAGTGCTAAGTGCGGCAAGACAAGTTTTAAAGTAGAAAATCTTACAGAAGGAGCAATTTATTACTTCCGAGTTATGGCTGAAAATGAATTCGGAATTGGTGTTCCAGTTGAAACCAGGGATGCTGTCAAAGCCTCAGAGCCACCTCTGCCTCCTGGGAAAGTAACACTCACCGATGTGACTCAGAGAAGTGCATCACTGACATGGGAGAAACCTGAACATGATGGAGGCAGCAGAATTTTGGGATACGTTGTTGAAATGCTGCCTAAAGGAACAGAAAAATGGAGTGTTGTTAGTGAGACCAAAACATGCAATGCAGTGGTGTCTGGTTTGAGTCCAGGACAGGAATATCAATTTCGTGTTATGGCCTACAATGAAAAAGGCAAAAGCGATCCCAGAGCACTTGGAATTCCTGTGATAGCTAAAGACTTGACATTTGAGCCAAGTTTCAAACTGTTGTTTAATACATACAGTGTACAAGCTGGAGAAGATCTGAAGGTAGAAGTACCATTTATAGGTAGACCCAAACCTACTATTACTTGGACAAAAGATGATCAGCCACTGAAACAGACAACCAGATTGAATATTCAGGATACAACAACATCCACTATCTTACATATTAAAGAAAGCAACAAGGAAGACTTCGGTAAATATACAGTAACAGCAACAAATACAGCAGGTACAGCAACAGAGCACCTGAGTATAATTGTACTGGAAAAGCCTGGGCCACCACAAGGACCTGTCCGCTTTGATGAAGTTAGTGTAGACTTTGTTGTTTTATCATGGGATCCACCTGTTTATACTGGTGGCTGTCAGATAAGCAACTATATAGTTGAAAAGCGTGACACAAGCACTACCACGTGGAGCATTGTGTCAGCAACTGTTGCAAGAACAACTATAAAGGCAACAAAGCTTAAAACAGGCTCTGAATACCAGTTTAGGATTTTTGCCGAAAACAGATACGGAAAGAGCTCTTCTTTGGATTCGAAATCAGTTGTTGTGCAATACCCCTACAAGGTGCCTGGACCACCAGGAACCCCATTTGTAACAACAGCATCCAAGGACCATATGATTGTACAATGGCATGAACCAGTTAATGATGGAGGAAGCAAAGTTCTTGGCTACCATCTTGAGCGTAAAGATAAGAACAGCATACTTTGGACAAAACTGAACAAGTCACTCATTGCAGACACCAAATATAAAACAGATGGGCTTGAAGAAGGTCTTGAATATGAGTTCAGAGTTTCTGCTGAAAACATTGTCGGCATTGGCAAAGTCAGCAAAGTATCAGAACTGTATGTTGCCCGAGATCCTTGTGACCCACCTGGTCGCCCAGAGGCCATTGTTGTTACAAGAAGTAATATCACGCTAAAGTGGAAAAAACCAGAATATGATGGTGGAAGTAAAATAACTGGTTATATTGTAGAAAAGAAAGAACTACCAGATGGTCGGTGGATGAAAGCCAGCTTTACAAATGTGTTGGAAACAGAATTTACAGTAAGTGGTCTTGTTGAAAACCAACGATATGAATTTAGAGTAATTGCAAGAAATGCAGCAGGTTGCTTGAGTGAACCATCTGACAGTACAGGGCCCATTACTGCCAGAGATGAAATTGAAGCACCAGGGGCTTCACTGGATCCTAAATACAAAGATGTCATTGTTGTTCATGCTGGAGAAACCTTTGTTCTTGAAGCTGATATCCATGGCAAACCCATTCCTGACATTACATGGTCAAAAGATGGTAAGGACCTTGAAGAAGCAACTGCAAGAATGGAAATTAAATCTACCATTCAGAAAACAATTCTCACTGTCAAAGACTGTATAAGAGTAGATGGAGGTCACTATACTCTTAACCTCAGAAATGTTGGTGGCACCAAATCTATACCAATCACTGTAAAAGTGCTTGACAGACCAGGACCTCCAGAAGGACCTTTGAAGATTACAGGTGTCACTGAAGAAAAATGCTACTTGGCATGGGGTCCACCTTTACATGATGGTGGTTCTAGTATCTCACATTATATCATTGAGAAGAGAGAGACAAGCAGGCTGTCATGGACACAAGTAGCAACAGACGTGCAAGCTCTTAACCATAAAGTAACCAGACTCCTTCCTGGCAATGAGTACATTTTCCGTGTAATGGCAGTCAATAAATATGGAATTGGAGAGCCCTTGGAATCCGAACCAATTGTGGCTCGTAATCCATACAAACCCCCTGGTCCTCCTTCAACACCTGAAGTTTCAGCAATCACTAAAGATTCTATGGTGGTAACATGGGGTCGGCCAGAAGACAATGGGGGAGCAGAAATTGAGGGTTACATACTTGAAAAACGAGACAAAGATGGCATCCGGTGGACCAAATGCAATAAGAAAAGGCTGGCAGACTTGCGATTCAGAGTGACAGGTCTTACTGACGGGCATTTCTATGAATTTAGAGTTTCTGCTGAAAATGCTGCAGGGGTAGGGGAACCCAGTGAGCCATCTATTTTCTATCGCGCTTGTGATATATTATATCCACCAGGTCCACCAAGCAACCCAAAGGTTACAGATACTTCCAGGTCATCAGTTTCCCTTGCCTGGAGTAAGCCCATTTATGATGGTGGTGCTCCTGTTAAAGGATACGTAGTAGAAGTAAAAGAAGCTGCCGCTGATGAATGGACTACCTGCACTCCACCAACAGGACTCCAAGCAAAACAGTTCACCGTGACAAAACTAAAAGAGAACCAGGAGTATAACTTCCGCATCTGTGCCATCAACTCAGAAGGAGTAGGAGAACCTGCTACTATACCTGGTGCAGTCTTAGCAGAGGACAAGATTGAACCTCCTGAAATTGAACTTGATGCAGATCTCAGAAAAGTAGTCACTGTACGTGCTAGTGGTACATTGCGGCTGTTCGTCACCATCAAAGGAAGACCAGAACCTGAAGTTAAATGGGAGAAAGCAGAAGGAATAATTAGTGAGCGAGCTCAGATTGAAGTCACCAGTTCCTATACAATGCTGGTCATTGACAATGTCAATAGATTTGACAGTGGTAGATACAATCTTACTTTAGAGAACAACTGTGGCAAAAAATCAGCTTTTGTTAATGTCAGAGTGCTTGATACACCTAGTGCACCTATAAACCTAACAATCAGAGAAGTGAAGAAAGATTTTGTAACTTTAGCCTGGGAACCACCTCTTATTGATGGCGGAGCTAAAATTACCAACTATGTAGTTGAAAAGCGAGAATCCACAAGAAAGGCATATGCCACAATTACAAACAACTGCACTAAGAATTCCTTCAAGATTACTCAACTACAAGAAGGATGTAGTTATTACTTCCGTGTTCTAGCTGTAAATGAATATGGGGTCGGCTTACCAGCAGAAACACCTGACCCAATTAAGGTGTCTGAACCACCTTCTCCACCTGCAAAGGTCATTCTTGTTGATGTGACTCGCAACTCTGCTTCAATTAAATGGGAAAAGCCAGAGAGCGATGGTGGCAGTAAAATTACTGGTTACATAGTAGAAATGCAAACTAAAGGAAGTATAAAATGGAGTGCATGTACACAGGTGAAAACATTAGAAGCAACAATAACAGGCTTAAGCATGGGAGCAGAGTACAGTTTCAGAGTGATTGCTGCTAATGAAAAAGGAAAAAGTGATCCAAGAGAACTTGGTGTCCCAGTCATTGCAAAAGATATTGAAATCCAGCCATCTGTTGAGCTTCTTTTCAACACATTCACTGTGAAAGCTGGAGATGATCTTAAGATTGACATTCCATTCAGAGGAAGACCTCTTCCAGCTGTTAGCTGGAAGAAGGATGGGAATCCCTTAAAAGAGACAACCAGGGTAAATGTCCAGACATCAAAGACTTCAACTTCACTGTCCATCAAGGAAGCTTCAGATGAAGATCTAGGACATTATGAATTACATCTTTCAAATACTGCTGGATCAACAACAGCTTCTTTAACTGTAGTTGTCCTTGACAGACCAGGACCACCAATTGATGTTCATATTGATGAAGTTAGTGCTGATAGTGTAACTCTGTCTTGGAAACCTCCAGCATATGATGGTGGGTGCCATATTAGCAATTACATTGTGGAGAAGAGAGAAACTACCACAACAACATGGGCTGTAGTATCTGCAGCAGTTGCAAGAACATCAATTAAAGTATCTCGACTTATCACTGGCTCTGAATATCAGTTCCGTATTTGTGCAGAAAACCGCTATGGGAAAAGCACTTACACTAATTCTCCTTCTGTTGTGGCAGAGTATCCATTTAAGCCTCCGGGTCCACCTGGAACTCCTCGTGTGGCACATGCAACTAAAGCTTTCATGATTGTAACTTGGCAGGTACCAGTTAATGATGGTGGTAGTACAGTACTAGGATATCACTTGGAGCGTAAAGAAAGAAGCAGCATTCTTTGGACAAAAGTCAACAAGAGCCTTATAACTGATACACAAATGAAAGTTACAGGTCTTGATGAAGGACTGATGTATGAATATCGTGTGTATGCAGAAAACATTGCTGGAATAGGCAAATGCAGTAAATCATGTGAACCAGTTGCTGCAAGAGACCCATGTGATCCTCCTGGTCAACCAGAAGTTATTAATATTACAAGAACATCTGTCTCACTGAAGTGGACTAAACCAGAATATGATGGTGGAGCTAAAGTAACAGGATATATTGTTGAACGCAGAGAGTTACCAGACGGTCGTTGGCTAAAATGTAATTTTACTAATGTGCAAGAAACATACTTTGATGTAGGCGGACTTACAGAAGACCAGCGGTATGAATTCCATGTGATTGCAAAGAATGCTGCTGGACTCTTCAGTCAACCATCTGAATCAACTGGACCTGTGACTGTAAAAGATGATGTAGAAGCTCCAAGAATTATGATGGATGCCAAATTCAGGGATGTTGTAGTTGTGAAAGCTGGAGAAGTGTTTAAAGTCAATGCTGATATTGCAGGACGGCCAATACCAGTGATTTCATGGACAAAAGATGGCAAAGAGCTTGAAGGAAAAGCTAGAGTTGAAATAGTCTCAACAGATTACACTACTGCAATAACCATTAAGGACTGTATCCGAGGTGATTCAGGACAGTACGTACTAACATTACAAAATGTTGCAGGAACAAAATCTTTGGCAATTAACTGCAAAGTACTTGATAGACCTGGCCCACCTGCAGGCCCATTAGAAATAAATGGCCTTACTGCTGAAAAGTGCCATTTATCATGGGGACCCCCTCAAGAAAATGGTGGTGCAGATATTGATTATTATATTGTAGAAAAACGTGAGACCAGCAGAATTGCATGGACACTTTGTGAAGGAGAGCTTAAAACAACATCCTGTAAAGTGACAAAATTGCTGAAGGGTAATGAGTATATTTTCAGAGTGATGGGAGTTAACAAATATGGTGTTGGTGAGCCTCTGGAAAGTGTTGCTGTGAAAGCCCTAGACCCATTTACAATTCCAAGTCCACCTACATCTTTAGAAATCACCAATGTGAGCAAAGATTCAATAACTCTGTGCTGGGCAAGACCTGAGTCTGATGGAGGCAGTGAGATCTCTGGCTATGTAATTGAAAGGCGTGAGAAAACCAGCCTAAGATGGATTCGTGTAAACAAAAAGCCAGTTTATGATTTAAGAGTGAAGTCATCTGGTCTCCGTGAAGGATGTGAATATGAATTCCGGGTTTATGCAGAAAATGCTGCCGGCCTCAGTCTCCCAAGTGAAACCACACCCTTGATTAAGGCAGAAGATCCAATCTTCTTGCCATCACCCCCATCTAAACCTAAGATTATGGATTCTACAAGGTCAAATATCACAATTGGTTGGACAAAGCCGCTGTTTGATGGAGGTTCTCCGGTAACAGGATACACAGTTGAATACAAGAAAAGTGATGAAACTGACTGGACAACTGCTATTCAGAATTTAAGAGGCACAGAATACACCATAACTGGATTAGTATCAGGCTCTGAGTACATTTTTAGAGTGAAATCCATTAACAAAATTGGTGTCAGTGAACCAAGTGATGCCTCAGAACCCCAGGTGGCAAAAGAAAGAGAGGAAGAACCTGCCTTTGATATAGACAGTGAAATGCGAAAGACTTTAATTGTAAAGGCTGGTGGATCATTCACAATGACTGTTCCTTTTAGAGGCAAACCAGTCCCAAATGTAACATGGAACAAACCAGACACTGATCTCCGTACACGAGCAAGCATTGACACTTCAGATAATTGTACGTCTCTTACTATTGAAAAAGCAACAAGAAGTGATTCTGGAAAATACACATTAACATTGCAAAACATCCTGAACACTGCTACCTTGACTTTAATTGTCAAAGTTCTTGATACTCCTGGACCACCATCTAATATTGCAACAAAAGATGTAACAAAAGAATCTGCTGTTTTATCTTGGGATTCTCCTGAAAATGATGGTGGAGCACCTGTAAAGAACTATGTTATTGAAAAACGAGAAGCTAGCAAAAAAGCATGGGTCACCGTGACAAACAACTGCCATCGCCTGTCCTACAAAGTGACTGGTTTGCAGGAAGGTGCCATTTACTACTTCCGAGTCTCTGGAGAAAATGAGTATGGTGTTGGAGTGCCTTCTGAGACAAAGGAAGGAACAAAAATAACAGGTATGTTTAACTATGAAAAAATATTTGTAAATACTTAAAACAATATTTGTTTTAGATGTTTACTTCAAAATAATGTCAAAAGTTTTAAATATACTTATGGTAAAATAGATCTTTTGTTGGTATGTCAGTGGTTTTACAAATGAAAAAGAGCTAATAGCTTGAATTTTAAATTCTGTTTGCATTTTACTTAAAATATTTCTAAGATACAAATTTGTTTAAAATATTTGTAAATACTTAAAACAATATTTGTTTTAGATGTTTACTTCAAAATAATGTCAAAAGTTTTAAATATACTTATGGTAAAATAGATCTTTTGTTGGTATGTCAGTGGTTTTACAAATGAAAAAGAGCTAATAGCTTGAATTTTAAATTCTGTTTGCATTTTACTTAAAATATTTCTAAGATACAAATTTGTTTAAAAACACATGTTCTTGGATGGCATTCTGCATTCCTGTGTAATTGTTAATATAAAAAGGAAATACTTGCTAGATGGTTTAAACTCTTGCACCTTTTTTTCCTCAGAAAAACCCAGCCCACCCGAAAAACTAGGAGTAACAAATGTCACAAAGGACAGTGTTTCTCTTTCATGGCTAAAACCCGAACATGATGGTGGAAGCAGAATTGTGAGCTACCTCATTGAAGCTCTTGAGAAAGGACAGCAAAAATGGGTTAAGTGTGCAGTTGTAAAGACAACTCATCATGTTGTCCATGGTCTTAAGGAGAATGTTGACTATTTCTTCAGGGTGTCTGCAGAAAATCAAGCTGGTTTAAGTGATCCTAAGGAACTACTGCTCCCTGTTACAGTTAAAGAACATTTAGGTATGCTTTCTGACAGGAGACAAAAGTTGATACACACTCAATTGCATGCATATTTTAAGAGAACTTTTTTTTTAATGACTTGAAAATGTTTCTTTTTCAGAATCTCCTGAGGTTGACATGAAGGGCTTCCCTCATAACACCGTATATGTTCGAGCTGGATCAAACCTGAAAGTTGAAATTCCAGTTTCTGGAAAACCAGTGCCAAAGGTGACATTGTCTAGAGATGGTGTTCCACTGAAACCTACCATGAGATTTCACACAGAAACAACTGCAGAAAGTCTCATCATTAACCTTAAAGAAAGCGTGGCTGCTGATGCTGGCAGATATGACATTACTGCTGCCAACTCAAGTGGCACCACAAAATCATTTGTTAATATTGTCGTGCTGGATAGACCAGGTCCTCCTGTTGGTCCTGTTGTTCTTAGTGATGTCACTGAAGATAGTGTAATGCTCAAATGGCAACCACCGGCTTATGATGGTGGAAGTCAAGTTACCAACTATATTGTACTGAAAAGAGAAACAAGTACTGCTGCTTGGTCTGAAGTGTCTGCAACCATTGCTAGAACTGTTATTAAAGTTATGAGGCTCACAACAGGAGAAGAATATCAATTCCGCATCAAAGCTGAGAACCGCTTTGGCATCAGTGATCACATAGACTCAAAGTGTGTGGTTGTCAAGCTTCCTTACAGTGAGTAATATTCTTCTCATGGTATAAGCTGTTGTTTTAATGCTCCTATGTTAAAAATATAATTTTTTTAACAATTGATCATTTCTTTTCATATCATTAGCTACTCCTGGTCCTCCTTCTACACCATGGGTCACTAATGTCACCCGAGAGAGTATTACTGTTGGATGGCATGAGCCAGTCACTAATGGTGGCAATGCAGTCATTGGATACCACCTGGAAATGAAAGACAGGAATAGCATATTATGGCAGAAGGCTAACAAGACACTTATTCGTGCCACTCATTTCAAAGTCACTACCATCAGTGCTGGCCTTATCTATGAATTTAGAGTTTATGCAGAAAATGCAGCTGGCATTGGAAAAGCAAGTCATCCTTCTGATCCAGTGCTTGCAATTGATGCTTGTGGTATGTATTGCTTCGAAAATAAAGAAGCCAACCATTTTGTTTCCCCTGTGATAGTCTGTTCTGTACAGTCAGCCAATATTCAAAACAGTTGTTATTCATTGACAATATCCTTATGTTTCATACTGCAGAACCCCCAAGAAATGTTCGTGTCTCAGATATTTCCAAGACTGCAATCACTCTCTCCTGGCAGAAGCCAGCATTTGATGGTGGAAGCAAGATCACTGGATACATCGTAGAAAAACGTGATCTTCCAGATGGCAGATGGACAAAAGCTAGCTTCACCAATGTTATTGAGACTCAGTTCACAGTATCTGGTCTGACACAGAATTCCCAATATGAATTCCGGGTCATTGCTAAGAATGCTGTTGGTTCCATTAGTAATCCCTCAGATGTTGTGGGTCCTATCACATGTGTTGATACATACGGTAAGTGTTTTGCAATGATATAATGGTGTCATTTTGTGGTACTAGTAAGCTTAAAGGCAGTACTGTTTTGTAGAACCATAGTCTTCTAAATATGTAAGGCTAGTTTATAGTAATTGATTCAAGAAGCTTGAATGACTGTGAGCATTTGGACTTAATTGTAATGAACATTTTTGCCTGTATCTGCATGTTTAAAGTCTTACGGTATTTTTATTCTCTGAGCAACAGAAGTCTGCCCACACCCCATGGCCAGTGATTATATTTAAACAGTGTATTTATACCTGGCAGACTAAAACTGGACAAACAACCTATGTGGTGGGTGAGCAACTGGCTCACGGGTTGGGTGCAAAGGGTTATAGTGAATAATCTTGGGTCCAGTGCTCTTCAGTGTCTTCATAAATGACTTGGATGCAGGACTTGAAGGACTATTAAGTAAATCTGCAGATGATCCAAAATTGGGAGGAGCTGTTGACTCCCTTGAAGGCAGAGAGGACTTGCAGAAAGACCTAGACAAATTAGAGAGCTGAGAAATCACCAACAATATGAAGTTTAACAAGGGCAAGTGCCAGATTTTGCACCTGGGATGGGGCAACCCTGGTTCTACGTACAAACTGGAGAATGAGATGCTGGAAAGTAGTGCCACAGAAAGGGATCTGGGAGTCCTCGTCAACAGCAAGTTGAATATGTGTAAACAGTGTGCCTTGGCAGCCAGGAGGGCCAACTGTGTCCTGGGCTGCATCAGCAAGACATTGCCAGTCAGTCAAGGGAGGTGATTGTCCTGCTTTACTCTGCACTAGTCTGGCCTCACCTTGAATGCTATGTGCAATTTTGGGCACCACAATATTAGAAAGATATTAAGTTATTAGAGAGCATCCAAAGAAATGCAATAAAGATGGTGAAGGGCCTTGAGGGGAAGCCATATGTGGAATGGCTGAGGTCATTGGTCTGTTCAGCCAGGAGGAGGGGAGACTGAGGGGAGACCTCATCGCTGTATACAACTTCCTCACAAAAAGAAATAGAGGGGCAGGCACTGACCTCGTCTGCAACCAGTGCAAGGGACTGGCATGAAGCTGTGCCAGGTAAGGTTTAGTTTACATATTAGGAAAAGGTTCTTCACCCAGAGGATGTTCGGGCACTGGAACAGCTCCCCAGGGAAGTTGTCACAGGACCAAGCCTGACAGAGTTCAAGATGTGTTTGAACAATGCACTTAGGTACATTGTGTGGTTAGCAGGGATGTTCTGTGCAGGACCAGGATTTGGACTAGATGATCCTAAAGTGTCCCTTCCAACTCTGATTATTCTGTGATTGTATCTTATTGTGTTTTCTTGGTAGGATTACTTCTAGCATGTTCTAGTTTATGATTTAAATTATATACACTATCTTCGCTGCCATCTGTATTTATAAAATGCCTGTAATTGGTAGCTTAAATAAAGTACTGTTTGGAGTACTTTATTTTGGAGTTTTATTACATACAAGTCTAAAATAAGCATGTTTTTAACTTATTCTTATTTTTATTAAAGGTGCACCTGAAATCGATGTGCCACCAGAATATACAGAAGTGGTGAAGTACAAAGCAGGAACTTCAGTTAAGCTAAAACTAGGCATCTCAGGCAAGCCTATACCCACAATTGAATGGTTCAAAAATGGCAAGGAGGTACAAACCAGTGCACTAGTGTCTTTCGAAAACACAACAGAATTTGCTTCTATACTCATCAAGGATGCAAGTCGACACAACAGTGGCACCTATGAATTAAAACTGAAGAATGCTATGGGCTCAGCATCAGCCCATATTAGACTACAGATACTTGGTATGTGTTGAGATGCTACTGTGTTTTACTATTAAACAATAATTCAGTAATAAATATTTAACATCTTTCTTCTGCCTTCCACAGACAAGCCAGGTCCCCCAAGTGGACCTATACAGTTTAAGGCAGTCACTGCTGAGAAAATTACAATCATGTGGGACCCACCAGCAGATGACGGTGGTGCACCTGTAACACACTATGTTGTTGAAAAGCGAGAGACAAGTCGGGTTGTATGGTCTTTAATTTCTGAAAAACTGGAGGGTTGTATCATAACTACGACAAAACTCATCAAAGGAAATGAATACGTGTTCCGTGTCCGTGGCGTGAACAAGTTCGGAGTTGGTGATTCACTGGAATCTGAACCTGTTATAGCCAAAAATTCATTTGGTAAGAAACATATAAAATCGTTTATGTAACTTAATGTTTTGTGTATTGTTTCTAAGTAGTACTGATCCACTGTCATATAATTTTTTTACTCAGTTACACCTGGACCACCTAGCGTCCCAGAAGTCACAAAGATAACCAAGAATTCTATGACCGTTGTCTGGAATAGGCCCACTGTTGATGGAGGCAGTGAAATATCAGGGTATTTTCTTGAGAAACGTGACAAGAAGAGTCTGAGTTGGTTCAAAGTTACTAAAGAAACCATACGTGACACCAGACAGAAAGTAACAGGTCTGACTGAAAACAGCGACTATCATTTCCGAGTCTGTGCTGTCAATGCAGCTGGACAAGGTCCGTTCTCTGAACCTTCTGACTTCTACAAAGCTGCAGATCCTATTGGTAAGATACAATGTGCAATGGACAATGAGAAGTTAGGGTGGGATTGCACCAATGTAACTGAGGGCAGATTTTATTGCTCTTTATGATTAATTGTAAATATGGGTTTTGATTGGTGTTTTTTTCCCCATAAACTATCATTTACAGATAAGCCAGGCTCACCAACAAAGCTGAAGGTTGTGGATACAACCAAGACATCTGTCACCCTTGGGTGGATCAAACCTGCTTATGACGGGGGAAGTCCAGTTACCAGCTATGTTGTGGAGAAAAGGGAAGGAGAAGAGCAAGAATGGACTGTAGTCAGTACTACGGGAGAAGTGAGAACAACTGAGTATGTTGTATCCCATCTTCAGCCAAGTGTTAATTATTATTTCCGTGTGTCTGCTTTGAATTGTGCTGGACAAGGGGAGCCTATTGAAATGATGGAACCTGTTCAAGCTAAAGATATTCTAGGTACTGCAGTTTTCAGTGATTTATCATTTTCCTGTGTGGTTATTTGCATTTTTGTATTTCTTATTTTGCATTCCAAGTATGCATTATTAATTTTTACTTCATTCCACAGTGGCACCAGAGATTGATCTGGACGTTGCCCTTAGGACATCTATTGTTGCTAAAGCAGGCGAAGATGTGCAAATAATGATTCCATTCAAAGGAAGACCTCCTCCAACAGTCACATGGAGGAAGGGTGACAAGAATCTTGGAGCTGATGAAAGATATATCATCCAGAACACAGAATCGTCTACACAAGTTATTATTCCTCAAGTTACACGAAATGATACAGGAAAATATATTCTTACAATTGAAAATGGAGTTGGAGAAGCAAAATCAACATTTGTGAATGTAAAAGTACTTGACACACCTTCTGCTTGCCAGAAGCTGCAGCTTAAGCACGTTTCTCGTGGCACAGTTACACTGGTATGGGAGCCACCTCTCATTAATGGTGGTTCTGAAGTAACAAATTATGTTGTTGAAAAAAGAGATGCTACAAAGAGGGCCTGGTCAAGTGTTACAACAAAGTGTTCTCATACCACCTTTAAGCTAACAAACCTGTCAGAGAAAACGGCATACTTCTTCCGTGTTCTTGCTGAGAATGAAATTGGACTGGGTGAACCTTGTGAGACATCTGAACCAGTGAAAGCTGCAGACATACCTGGACCTGTAAAAGATCTAGTCATGAAAGACTCTACAAAGAGTTCTGTTAAATTGCAGTGGAGCAAACCTGACTATGATGGTGGTAGCATTATATCAGACTATGTAATTGAAAAGAAACTTCAAGAAGAGAAAGAATGGACATATGCAGGTACAAGCAAGAGCTGTGAATTTGTAGTTGAAAAGCTTAAAGAGCTTTCTGTCATGGAATTCAGAGTTTTTGCTAAAAACGAAAAAGGCAAGAGTGACGGTGTTACTGTTGGACCCATTACAGTGAAAGAACTTATAATAACACCTGAGGCTGACCTTTCTGATATTCCTGGAGGTCAGATTGCAGTAAGAATTGGACATAACCTGCACATTGAATTGCCCTATAAAGGTAAACCGAAGCCATCAATGAGCTGGCTCAAGGATAACCTCCCTCTTAAAGAAACTGAACACCTTCGTTTCAAGAAAACGGAAAACAAGATAAGCTTAAGCATCAAGAATGTGAAAAAAGAGCATGGTGGCAAATACACTTTAATTCTTGATAATGTAGTCTGCAGAAAAACATTCACAATCACTGTCATCACTCTTGGCCCTCCATCTAAGCCTAAAGCACCTTTAAGACTCGATGAAATCAAAGCAGATAGTGTAGTTTTGTCATGGGAAGCTCCTGAAGATGACGGGGGAGGAGAAATTACTGGCTACAGTATTGAAAAGAGAGAAACCTCACAAATGAACTGGAAGCTGGTGTGCTCAAGTGCTGCAAGAACAACTTTCAAAGTACCAAACCTTGTTAAAGACACTGAATATCAGTTTAGAGTTCGTGCAGAAAACAGATATGGAGTGAGCCCACCTCTTGTCTCAGCAGATGTTGTGGCAAAGCATCAGTTTAGACCACCAGGTGCCCCAGGCAAGCCTGTTGTATACAATATAACCGCTGATGGAATGACCATATCTTGGGATGCTCCCGTTTATGATGGTGGTTCAGAGATTATTGGATACCATGTTGAAAAGAAGGAAAGAAACAGTATTCTATGGCAGAAGGTTAATGTTGCATTAATATCTAGCAGAGAATACAGGATTACCGGACTGCTTGAGGGCCTGGATTACCAGTTCCAAGTATATGCTGAAAATGCTGCAGGTCTAAGCCGAGCTAGTGAGCCAAGCAAATTTACTTTGGCAGTCTCTCCAGTAGGTGAGTGAATGATCAATCAGTCACCCAAGAAAATTCTATTCTTGTAGACTATCGTGAGCAGGAATAAAAATGAATCTTCATTATTTTCCTTTCAGATCCACCTGGTACTCCTGATTACATTGATGTCACTAGGGAAACAGTCACCCTGAAATGGACCCCGCCACTGCGTGATGGAGGCAGTAAGATTGTGGCTTACAGCATTGAGAAGCGGCAAGGAAGTGCAGACCGTTGGCTCAGGTGTAACTTTACTGATGTCAGTGAATGCCAATATACAGTTACAGGACTCTGTTCAGGTGACCGATATGAATTCAGAGTACTTGCAAGAAATGCTGTTGGTACAATCAGCCCACCTTCACAGTCTTCAGGCTATATCATGACCAGAGATGAAAACAGTAAGAATTATTTCTTAATATGCTTGTATTTGGGTAATGAAACCAGCTAGAGTTTCTGTCCATACTGATGGGAAATGGGAAGCCAAGGGGCAGAGAACATGTGACTGAGATCCTTTCAGTCAATTCAGAAGATTTATGTTTGTACTCCAAGATGAGAAGGTCTAAATTAAAGACCCAAATCTGGCAGACATACATAATCAATTGCTGAAAGGCATGGCACTCTACACTTCAGCTGGATAAACAGTAGCAGCAGCAAAGTTGGAAAGAAGTCATAATCTGTAATATTCTGATGCACTAAATAAATTAGAAATGAAAACGTGCCTCAGGTAGCTTGGCATACTATTAACAGTATATAATAACATTGCTTTTCACCTATTGTTAGTATGATGCACTTACAGGAAAAATGTGGTTCACATAGTAACCACTATTTAGAGAATGCCATTTTCTAAGTGAAAGAATTCTATATATTACAAACTTTTATAATTTGTACATTTAGAAGACTATCGGGAAAATATACTTAGCTGTACACGAACTGAATTATATTTTCCTTTCTTAGTTGCTCCAACAATTGAATTTGGTGCTGAGCACTTTGAAGGCCTTACTGTTAAAGCTGGAGAAAGCATTAGAGTTAAAGCTCTAATCAAAGGACGTCCAGTACCTAAAGTGACATGGTTTAAGGATGGTAAAGAGATTGAAAAAACAATGAATATAGAAATAACTACAGCTATTGGATATAGTACAATCTTCATTAGAGATGCTATCCGAGATCATCGTGGAGTGTACACAGTAGAAGCCAAAAATGCATCAGGCACTAAACGAGAAGATATTGCCATCAGAGTACAAGGTACTGCACCAAACACAGCATGGTCTATCAAAATAATATTTTATTCTAAGTGTCAGCAAATTGTAACTCTGAACCTTTAAAATTACAGACACACCAGGAAAAGTTGGTGGACCAATACGATTCACAAACATCACGGGAGAAAAAGTCACACTGTGGTGGGAGCCTCCAGCTAATGATGGTTGTGCTTCTATTTCTCACTACATAATTGAAAAACGTGAAACCAGCAGGATTGCTTGGGCATTAGTTGAAGATAAATGTGAAGCTTCCAGCTACACAGCACTTAAATTAATTAAGGGCAATGAGTACCAGTTCCGTGTCTCTGCAGTGAACAAGTTTGGAGTTGGCAGACCATTGGAGTCTGATCCAGTTACTGCACAAATACCTTACAGTAAGTTTTCATCTCATTCTGTACAAATACCTGTGGAGTTACCATCTTGTTTTTCTAATGACATTTTTCTTCTTTTTTTTAGCTCTCCCTGATGCACCAGGAACTCCAGAGCCTACCAATGTAACAGGAGACAGTATCACACTCACATGGGCCAGACCAGAGTCCGATGGTGGAAGTGAGATAAATGAGTACATTCTTGAAAGGAGAGAAAAGAAGAGCATGCGCTGGGTAAAAGTATCCAGTAAGAGGCCCATTACTGAGAACAGATACAGAGTAACTGGCCTTATTGAAGGCAATGAGTATGAATTCCACGTCATGGCTGAAAATGCTGCAGGAGTTGGACCTCCAAGTGATGTTTCAAAGTTGATTAAATGCAGAGAACCAGTCAGCCCACCAAGTGCTCCTAATGTTGTCAAGGTGACAGATACATCAAAGACTAGTGTAAGCTTAGAGTGGACAAAGCCAGTTTTTGATGGAGGCATGGAAATAATTGGATACATTATTGAGATGTGCAAAGCTGATCTCGAAGCATGGCAGAAAGTCAATGCAGAGACTGTTCTTGCTACTAAATATACCGTTGTTGATTTGGAGGCAGGAGAACACTACAAATTCAGAGTTAGTGCTGTCAATGGTGCTGGCAAAGGAGAAAGCTGTGAAGTTTCTGGTTCAGTCCAAACTGTGGACAGGCTTTCTGCACCCGAAATTGATATTGATGCAAACTTCAAGCAGACTCATATTGTAAGAGCAGGTGCAAGCATTCGTCTATTTATTGCCTTCTCTGGAAGGCCTGTTCCTACTGCAGTGTGGTCCAAAGCAGATGCTAATCTTAGTTTGCGTGCTGACATTCAAACAACTGCTTCATTCAGCACATTGACTGTGGAGGAATGCAACAGAAATGATGCTGGCAAGTATGTCTTTACTGTGGAAAACAACAGTGGAAGTAAGTCTATTACATTTACTGTCAAGGTTTTGGACACGCCTGGCCCACCAGGTCCTATTACATTTAAAGATGTGACTCGAGAATCAATTACTTTAATGTGGGATGCTCCTGTTCTGGATGGAGGTTCACGTATCCATCACTATGTTGTGGAAAAACGTGAAGCAAGTCGCCGTAGCTGGCAAGTAGTGAGTTCAAAATGCACTCGACAAATCTTTAAGGTCACAGATCTAGCAGAGGGTGTGCCATATTACTATCGAGTATCTGCAGAAAATGAATATGGTGTAGGTGAACCCTGTGAATTAACAGACCCAGTTGTAGCCACAGAAGAACCTGCTCCACCTAAGAGACTAGATATTGTTGATACAACCAAATCTTCTGTAGTTTTAGCTTGGCTTAAACCTGATCATGACGGTGGCAGCCGTATTACTGGATACCTTCTTGAAATGAAACAAAAAGGATCTGACTCCTGGGTTGGAGCTGGACAAACCAAACAACTTACTTTCACTGTTGAAGGCCTTGTTGAGAACACTGAATATGAGTTCCGGGTCAAGGCGAAGAATGATGCTGGCTACAGTGAGCCAAGAGAAGCTTTCTCGTCTGTTATTATTAAGGAGCCACAGATTGAACCAACAGCAGATCTCAGCGAAATAAGCAGACAGCTCATAACATGCAAGTCTGGAAGCACCTTTACTATTGATATACCAATCAGTGGGCGCCCAGCTCCAAAAGTGACATGGAAACTTGAGGAGATGAGGCTGAAGGAAACTGAGAGAGTGACCATCAAGACAACAAAAGACAGAACCACACTGACTGTAAAGGACAGTATGAGAGGTGACTCTGGTAAATACTACCTCACACTTGAAAACACTGCTGGTGTGAAAACATTTGCAGTCACAGTGGTAGTCATAGGAAGGCCAGGCCCTGTCACTGGCCCAATTGAAATATCATCTGTCTCTGCTGAGTCCTGTGTGTTGACCTGGAAAGAACCTGAGGATGATGGTGGCAGTGAGATTACAAACTACATTGTAGAGAAACGTGAATCTGGCACAACGGCATGGCAGCTGGTAAATTCCAGTGTGAAACGTACACAGATCAAAGTCACTCACCTCACAAAATATCAGGAGTACAGTTTCCGAGTAAGCTCAGAAAACAGATTTGGTGTCAGCAAGCCACTTGAATCAAAACCAGTAGTTGCCGAGCATCCATTTGGTAAGTGAAACACTTCTCAAGATTTGTTCTTTTCTTCTGACTAAGGTATTTGTAATTACTAACATTTTCCTCCCTGTCTTTTTTGTGTTTAGTCCCACCTAGCCCACCTTCAAGGCCAGAAGTCTATTCTGTGTCTGCATCTGCCATGGCCATTCGCTGGGAAGAACCCTATCATGATGGTGGCAGCAAAGTCATTGGATATTGGGTGGAAAAGAAGGAGCGCAACACCATCCTTTGGGTGAAGGAGAACAAAGTGCCATGCTGTGAATGCAACTACAAAGTCACAGGGTTGGTGGAAGGCCTAGAATATCAATTCAGAACCTATGCTCTAAATGCTGCAGGCGTTAGCAAAGCTAGTGAAGCTTCCAGACCTGTAGTGGCTCAAAATCCAGTTGGTAAGTACTACTTTTGCAGTTACATTGTTATTTAACCTAATATAGAATTGCATTTCTCATTTCTTTTTTCTATTTCATTCCTTCAGATCCACCAGGAAGACCAGAAGTAACAGATGTCACCAGATCTACAGTGTCACTGAGCTGGTCACCCCCACTTTATGATGGTGGAAGCAAAATTATTGGATATATTATAGAGCGCAAACCATATAATGAATCTGGTGATGGACGCTGGCTGAAATGCAATTACACCATTGTCTCAGAAAACTCTTTTACTGTGACAGCTCTTAGTGAAGATGAAGCATATGAATTCCGTGTGCTAGCAAAGAATGCTGCTGGTGTGATTAGCAAAGGATCTGAATCAACTGGTGCTGTCATTTGTAAAGATGAATACAGTAAGAAATATTTACTTAGAAGAATTAAAAATATAATGTTCTATTTTTATACTGTCATGTAAATTTTTTACAAATCTATTTTTCCATAACAGCACCACCAAAGGCTGAACTTGATGCCAGACTGCAGGGAGAAGTTTTGAGCATTAGGGCTGGATCGGATCTTGTTCTTGATGCAGCTGTTGGTGGAAAGCCAGAACCAAAGGTCTTCTGGTCCAAGGGTGACAGGGAACTGGAGCTATGTGAAAAGATATCTCTGCAATACACCAGCAAACGAGCTATTGCAGTTATCAAGTTCTGTGACCGAAGTGACAGTGGAAAATATACTCTAACAGTTAAAAATGCCAGTGGGATGAAACAACTTTCTGTTCTTGTCAAAGTGCTTGGTATGTATCCCATTATTAGTATTCACGCTTGTATACTAAAACCCCCACAGTCCTAAATGAGGATGAGGTGCTTTTCCATAGCTGCTAATAACAATAGTTATTTTTATCTCTACACAGATTCACCAGGTCCATGTGCAGGCAAAATCACTGTTAGCAGAGTAACAGAAGAGAAATGTACTCTGGCATGGAACATTCCTGAGGAAGATGGAGGTGCAGAAATCACTCACTATATCATAGAAAGGCGTGAAACCAGCAGACTGCACTGGGTTATTGTTGAGGCTGAATGCCAGACTTTATCATCTGTGGTAACAAAACTTATTAAAAATAACGAATACATCTTCCGTGTAAGAGCTGTCAACAAATATGGACCAGGTGTTCCACTTGAAACAGAACCGGTGATTGCCAGGAATGCTTTCAGTGAGTGTTACTACCTTCCATTCTGCATCAGAATTTGTGGGATAATTCTCATAGATAGACAATGTGTTAAATGATAATTTTTTTCCCTGCTTGTTTTAAAAAAACAGCTATTCCAACACAGCCTGGTGCTCCTGAAGAGGTGAGCGTAGGCAAGGAACATGTCATTATTCAGTGGTCAAAACCAGAATCAGATGGTGGCAGTGAGATTAAGGATTACCTTGTGGATAAACGTGAAAGGAAAAGTCTGCGCTGGACACGAGTGAACAGAGATTACACCATTTATGATACCAGACTGAAAGTCACTGGTCTCATGGAAGGGAGCCATTATCAATTCCGTGTCACTGCAGTGAATGCTGCTGGAAACAGTGAACCTAGTGAAGCTTCACAATACATGTTATGTAAAGAACCAACATGTAAGTTACCATATTTAAAACATATTTTAATAGTGATTTATAATAATGGAGCATAAGTTCACATTGACACTTCAACTAAGAAATCTATAATCACATATAATCTCACTGCACTAGCTCACTTATTATTAGAATAAATTTTAAACCAGTTATGTTTCATCTTAAATGCATTTCCTGGGATTAGCTGTTTGAAAATTATTTTTGACTGTAAAATGTTTCCTGCACCAATGTAAAATACATTTTCTTCTCTTTCAAAGATACTCCTGCATCACCTTCAGTTCCAAGAGTTGTGGATACTACTAAGCACAGCATAAGTTTAGCATGGGCAAAGCCCACATATGATGGCGGTGCTGACATCTTAGGCTATGTTCTTGAAATGAAAGAAGAAGGCAGTGAAGAGTGGTATCGAGTACATACAACCGCCACTCTGAGGAATGCTGAGTTCACCATGACTGGTCTTAAAACAAACCAGAAATATCAATTCAGAGTTGCTGCTACAAATGTGAATGGCATGAGTGAATTTAGTGAATCATCAGCAGAAATAGAACCTGTGGAAAGAATAGGTAATTTGAAAACGTAATGTATATTTTAAGGAATGTTTTCCTTTAGAACTGCTAAAAGATTAATTAATTCCACGTTTCTTGTACCCTTCATCAGAAATACCTGAGCTGGAACTTGCTGATGATCTGAGGAAGACAGTTACAGTCAGAGCTGGTGGTTCCCTGCGCCTAATGGTCTCTGTATCTGGCAGACCTGCTCCTGTAATCACATGGAGCAAGCAGGGTGTTGATCTTGTAAGTCGAGCTATTATTGATACTACAGACAGCTACACTCTGCTTATTGTGGATAAAGTTAATCGGTACGATGCTGGAAAATACATCATTGAGGCTGAAAATCAATCAGGGAAAAAATCTGCAACTATTTCTGTAAAAGTGTATGGTAAGTACTGCTACAACTGTATATCAGCATTACACCACTCTTCATGCTCATTGCTCAGGAATAAGTGTCATCCATTTCCAAATAAAGTGTGTAGTATTAATAGCATGAGAATATTTGAGATGTCAGAGAAAGAATCTAATCCAAAGGAATGCATAGTATCTGAAGCTGTGTTAGCTTATAAATCAAATCTCAGCACTGTTTTATGCAGAAGCAGTCATTGAAAGGATCCAAAAGGAAAAAGATTTGTTTTGTCTTTATTTTAGATACACCTGGTCCACCACCTGCAGTGAGAATTAAGGAAGTATCAAAAGATTCTGTGACACTTACTTGGGATATTCCAACCATTGATGGTGGAGCCCCAGTCAACAATTACCTAATAGAGAAACGTGAAGCTTCCATGAGAGCTTACAAGACTGTCACTACCAAATGCAGCAAGACATTTTACAGAGTTACTGGACTTCTAGAAGGAGCTTTGTATTATTTCAGAGTACTACCAGAAAATATTTACGGCATTGGTGAAGCTTGTGAAACATCTGATGCAGTATTAGTATCTGATGTCCCCGTGGTACCACAAAAACTTGAAGTGATTGACACTACTAAATCAACTGTCACTCTTGCATGGGAGAAACCACTACATGATGGTGGCAGCAGATTGACTGGCTATGTTATTGAGGCCAGCAAAGCTGGAACAGAAAGATGGCTGAAGGTAGTGACACTGAAGCCTACAGTCTATGAACATACAATTATCTCTCTCAATGAAGGTGAACAGTACTTGTTCAGGGTCAGAGCACAGAATCAGAAAGGTGTGTCAGAACCACGAGAGATTGTCACACCAGTGACAGTTCAAGACCAAAAAGGTAGGTGTCTACTACCAAAAATGACAGGGTGAATCTTACACCAAATTAATGTAATATTTATAAAACAGGTATTTAAAATTTCAATTATTTGCTTTTCTTAGTTCTGCCAACGATTGACTTCACTGGAATACCTCAGAAGACAATTCATGTACCTGCTGGCAAGCCCATTGAATTAGCCATTCCAATTGAAGGACGGCCACCTCCAACTGCATCTTGGTTCTTTGCTGGTTCTAAACTAAAAGAATCAGAACGCATCAAAATGGAGACTGTTGCCAAAATGGCTAAATTAACTGTGCGTGAGACCACCATACATGACACAGGAGAGTATACACTTGAACTGAAGAACACAACTGGAACAGTTACTGATACAGTAAAGGTTATAATCCTTGGTAAGAACTCACGAAAATAATTGTTCATGATCTTTCTCCATTTGAACATTTACATGAGCAATACTTTCTTCACCTGTTTTTTGTTTTATTAATTCTATTTTTTTCCTAGACAAACCTGGACCACCTCTTGGACCAATCCGAATTGATGAAATTGATTCAAATTATGTAACCATCTCCTGGGAGCCACCTGAGTTGGATGGTGGAGCTACCCTTAGTGGCTATGTGGTAGAACAGCGTGATGCCCACCGTCCTGGATGGCTGCCAGTTTCAGAGTCAGTAACCAGGACAACGTATAAGTTCACCAGGCTTGTTGAAGGCGCGGAATATGTGTTCCGTGTAGCTGCTACAAACCGCTTTGGTATTGGATCTTACCTGCAGTCTGAAATTATAGAATGCAAGAGCAGAATCCGTAAGTCTGAATTTTGGTTTATTCTCTACCTTTAAAAATGAAAATACATATTTAAATGGGTTTATATATCCATACACAGATTAATTTTTCTAGGTGTTGCTACTTCCTTTTACCAAATAAAATGGGACATTATGATGCACGGTAATCTTGTCATATTTCTGGAGAAAAATGTCATCCATAAATCTATACAGGAATTATAGATGTACTGCACAGAATGTGGATGGTAAACTTGGATTTTCTGCTCATGTGTACCATTAGTCTTGAAAAATTGCTTTCTCCCACAACAAAACCAGGAGTATTTCACTGACATAATTTGCAAAGTACTTTGATATCTGCTGATAAGAAGAGTTTGATAGGACATTGATATTAGATTGTCATTCATGGTATGTTACATATTACTAATGTGCAGAATCATTTAATGCTTTCTTCACTAATTCTGTGCAATGTGTTTTACAGGTATTCCTGGCCCTCCTGGTACTCCAGACGTGTTTGATATCTCTCGAGATGGCATGACATTAACTTGGTATCCTCCAGAAGATGATGGTGACTCACAGATTACTGGTTATATTGTGGAACGCAAAGAAGTTAGAGCAGATAGATGGATCCGTGTGAATAAAGTTCCAGTCACCATGACTCGTTACCGTTCCACTGGGTTGGTTGAAGGATTAGAATATGAACACCGAGTAACAGCAATCAATGCCAGAGGCACTGGGAAACCCAGCCGTCCTTCCAAGTCTGCTGTTGCCAGAGATCCAATTGGTAAGTAATTTCCTAGATGGATTAAGTACATTATGGCAGAAGGGAATGACACTAATAAAATTTACTCTTTTTTCTAATATGAAAATTTATCTGGGTGTATTAACAGAAGAGATTCTGACTGGAGAAAACGAAGAAAATATTAGTGAAAATCTATGATTCAAAGGTTTCCTGTATAAATAGACTATAGACTTAATACAGATCACATGTTGCAAGTGGGCATTTGTTTAATCTTTTAAATATTCATAAAGAAACATCCCACCTCCCATCTCATCTTCTCTTCCAGCTCCGCCAGGTAAACCTCAGAATCCAAGAGTCACTGATACTACAAGAACATCTGTCTCCCTGGCTTGGAGTCCACCAGAAGATGAAGGTGGTTCTAAAGTTACTGGCTACTTAATCGAGATGCAGAAGCTTGATCAATTTGAATGGACCAAATGCAATACTACACCAACCAAGATTCGTGAATACACCTTGACACATCTCCCCCAGGGTGCAGAGTACAGATTCCGTGTGCTTGCCTGTAATGCTGGTGGGCCAGGAGAACCTGCTGAAGTGCCAGGAACAGTCAAAATAACAGAAATGCTTGGTAAGACACTTCTAGTTTTAGCTCTTGTTGATAGTTATCCTAAAACAATATTTGCCTACAGCAGATATGATATCATCTGTAAAACAGACATAGCATAACATGTTAATTTTGTTTACAGAATATCCTGACTATGAACTTGATGAAAAATACCAAGAAGGTCTCATGGTGAGACAAGGTGGAGTAATCAGGCTTACCATACCCATTAAGGGTAAGCCCATTCCAGTATGCAAATGGACAAAAGAAGGACAGGACATCAGCAAAAGGGCCATGATTGCAACTTCTGACACTCACACAGAACTTGTGATCAAAGATGCAGAAAGAGAAGATTCAGGCACCTATGATTTGGCGCTTGAAAACAAGTGCGGCAAAAAAGCTGTGTATATTAAAGTCAGAGTGATTGGCATTCCAAATCCACCAGAAGGGCCACTTGAGTATGATGATATACAAGCTCGTTCTGTCAGAGTAAGCTGGAGACCTCCTACAGATGATGGTGGTGCAGATATCCTAGGTTATATTGTTGAGAGAAGAGAAGTACCGAAGACTGCCTGGTACACTGTTGACTCTAGAGTGAAAGGCACATCACTAGTGGTGAAAGGGCTCAAAGAAAATGTGGAATATCACTTCCGTGTTTCTGCTGAAAACCATTTTGGTGTTAGCAAATCTCTCAAATCTGAAGAACCAGCAGTGCCAAAGACACCTCTAAGTAAGTTCTTTTTAAGATTTAAAAATAAATAAAGATCAATTACCATATTATTATCTAAAACTGCGTAATACATGCAAAGGTTTTAATGCTATGTCACTATTATTTCTATTATTTTTATTATTACAC
Source organism: Acanthisitta chloris (assembly GCF_000695815.1). NCBI lineage: Eukaryota > Metazoa > Chordata > Aves > Passeriformes > Acanthisittidae > Acanthisitta > Acanthisitta chloris. Next base: position 26,896 of record NW_008656518.1, on the reverse strand, counting down.
TTATTAACAGATCCTCCAGAGCCTCCAAACAACGCACCTGAAGTGCTTGATGTTACAAAGAGTTCTGCAAACTTGTCCTGGTCCAGACCGAAAGATGATGGCGGTTCTCGTGTAACTGGTTACTACATCGAACGCAAAGAGACATCCACAGAAAAATGGGTCCGGCATAATAAGACACAGATTACCACTACAATGTACACAGTCACAGGACTTGTTCCAGATGCTGAATATCAATTCCGTATCATTGCTCAAAATGACATTGGTGAAAGTGAAGCAAGTCCTGCTTCTGAACCTGTTGTATGCAAGGATCCATTTGGTAAGAAAATGTCTGCTTTAAAGATCTTCTGAAGAGCAACTTAGTGATATTTAGAGATGAACTTATTTTCTGTATCTATTTTAATTTGCAGACAAACCAAGCCAACCTGGAGAAATTGAGATCACTTCTATATTTAAGGACAGCATTACATTAGAATGGGAACGACCTGAAAGTGATGGTGGCAAAGAGATCCTTGGCTATTGGGTTGAATATCGACAGTCCGGAGAAAGCACCTGGAAAAAATGCAATAAGGAACGCATCAAGGACAGGCAGTTTACAGTAGGAGGTTTACTAGAGGCTACAGAATATGAGTTCCGTGTTTTTGCAGAAAATCAGACTGGCCTCAGCAGACCTCGAAGGACTGCTATGGCAGTGAAAACTAAATTAACATGTAAGCAAAAATATATTGTCACATTTTCTGTGATATTGTGATTTGCTGTTTCATAAACCATGCTGCTGCACTCAATAAGCTGCCTATTTGTTTTGCATGTTATTTGCAACATGACTATCCTAAAAGACAGTCTTTCAAGTATAAGAGGAACAAGTATAAATGAAAATTAATTTTCAGTAATATAGTAATAGGGGAAACTTTCAGAGTAATCTTCATTGTCTTCTTAATTGTCTTTGTCATAGCCGGAGAAGCACCTGCCATAAAGAAAGAAATGCAAGATGTCACAACTAAACTGGGTGAGGCAGCTCAGCTGACATGCCAGATTGTTGGGAGACCTTTGCCTGATATTAAATGGTACCGCTTTGGCAAAGAACTCGTGCAAAGCCGAAAATACAAAATGTCATCGGACGGACGCAATCATACACTGACAGTAATGACAGATGAACAGGAGGATGAAGGTCTCTACACTTGTATGGCTACCAACGACGTTGGTGAAATTGAAACCAGTGGCAAGCTATTATTGCAGGCTCCTCCTCAGTTCCACCCTGGCTTCCCACTGAAAGAGAAATACTATGCAGGTGCAGGCGGCACTCTCCGCCTTCATGTTGTGTATATTGGCCGACCAGTACCAGCAATAACTTGGTTCCATGGTAACAAACCTTTGAGAGGATCAGAAACAGTTACTATTGAGAACACAGAACATTATACTCATCTTGCTATTAAGAATGTGCAGCACAAGAGTCATGCTGGGAAGTACAAAGTACAACTCAGTAACACATTTGGAACAGTTGACACTGTACTTAATGTGGAAATACAAGGTAATTAATTTTATTTTCAGTATTTTTGTGGAATATTTTCTCAGATATTGACTGGTGAAAGAACTAAAAATGTTGTTCTTTTCCCTGTACAGATAAACCAGATAAACCTGTAGGGCCAATTGTTATAGAGTCTATACTGAAGAATTCTGTAGTGATAAGCTGGAAACCACCAGAGGATGATGGAGGTGCTATGATAACCAATTACATCATAGAGAAACGTGAAGCCAAGGAAGGAGCAGAATGGCAACTTGTGTCTTCAAGCATTTCAGGCACAACCTGTAGAATTGTTAACCTAACAGAAAATGCAGGCTATTATTTCCGTGTTTCTGCTCAGAATACCTATGGCATTAGTGAAGCACTGGAGGTCACATCAGTGGTGTTTATGAAGCCTCCATTTGGTAAGTGGAGGCCAAAATATCAATTTCTCTAAGCTCCCTATGAGTAAGGCAAGCTCACTTCAGTTTTTTAACTGTTTTTATGTTTTTACAGAAAAACCTGGACAACCTGGACAACCAGTAGCAAGTGCTGTCACAAAGGATTCTTGTGTTGTTTCATGGAAACCACCTGCAAGTGATGGTGGTGCAAAGATTAGAACTTACTATCTTGAGAAGCGTGAGAAAAAACAAAATAAGTGGATTTCTGTAACAACAGATGAAATTCGTGAAACAGTGTACTCTGTGAAAGATCTTATTGAAGGTCTTGAATACGAGTTCCGTGTAAAATGTGAAAATCTTGGTGGTGAAAGTGAGTGGAGTGAGGTATCCCAACCAGTCATTCCAAAATCTGATGTACCAATTAAAGCTCCACATTTCAAGGAAGAACTAAGGAATCTGAATGTGAAATTTCAAGCTAATGCCACATTTGTCTGTAAAGTCACTGGTCATCCTAAGCCAATTGTCAAGTGGTACAGACAGGGCAAAGAAATCATGGCAGATGGTGAAAAGATCAAGATACAGGAATTCAAGGGTGGATATTATCAGCTGGTCATCACGAATGTAACAGATGATGATGCCACAGTGTATCAAGTTAGAGCTACCAACCAAGGAGGATCTGTGTCCTGCACTGCCTCTTTGGATGTTGAAGGTGAATGAAGGGTCTTGATAACAAAGACAAATTCTTTTAAAGATTTGAATATTTAGACTATTGTTGCTCTTCTCATCTGTTTTTGGTAATGTGTTGTTTTTTCTTCCTCTTTCTATTCCAGTTCCTGCAAAGATTCACTTGCCCAAAAACCTGGAAGGTATGGGAGCTGTTCATGCCCTCCGAGGGGAAGTGGTGAGCATCAAGATTCCATTCAGTGGCAAGCCTCACCCTGTGATCACGTGGCAGAAGGGACAAGATCTCATTGATACTAACGGACACTACCAAGTCATTGTTACACGATCATTCACATCTCTTGTTTTCCCAAATGGTGTTGACAGAAAAGATGCAGGGTTTTACATTGTTTGTGCCAAAAACAGGTTTGGAATTGATCAAAAAACAGTTGAATTAGATGTGGCTGATGTGCCTGATCCACCAAGAGGTCTGAAAGTAACTGACATTTCAAGGGATTCAGTCAACTTAACCTGGACTGAACCAGCTACTGATGGTGGAAGCAGAATCATAAACTACATTATTGAGAAACGCGCTACAACAGCAGAGCGATGGATTCGTGTTGCGCAAGCTCGTGATACACGATACACAGTGGTGAACTTATTTGGCAAGACCACCTATCAATTCCGTGTAATTGCAGAAAACAAGTTTGGCCAAAGTCAGCCTTCTGAACCTACTGATCCAGTTGTAACAAAGGAAGATAAGACTAGAGTAATGAACTATGATGAAGAAGTTGATGAGACCAGAGAAGTCATCACAGCTAAAGCACCTCACTATTCTACAAAGGAACTCTACGACAAATACATGATAGCAGAAGAGCTTGGACGTGGGCAGTTTGGCATTGCACACCGCTGTGTTGAGGCAGTTTCAAAGAAGACTTACCTGGCCAAGTTTGTCAAAGTAAAGGGTGCTGACCAAGTTTTGGTAAAGAAAGAAATTTCCATTCTAAACATTGCTAGGCACCAAAATATCCTGTATTTTCATGAATCATTTGAGAGCCTAGAAGAATTGGTCATGATATTTGAATTCATTTCTGGAGTTGACATATTTGAAAGAATCAGCACAGCTTCATTCGAACTTAATGAAAGAGAAATAGTAAGTTACGTACGCCAGGTCTGTGACGCACTTGAATATTTACATAGCCACAGCATTGGACATTTTGATATTAAACCAGACAATATTATTTACTTCACAAGAAGAAGCTCTGTAATTAAAATTGTTGAATTTGGTCAAGCCAGGCAATTGAAGCCTGGAGACAGCTTCAGACTCCAGTTCACTTCTCCTGAATACTATGCACCTGAAGTACATCACCATGATTTGGTCAGCACAGCCACTGACATGTGGTCAGTTGGTGCTCTAACGTACATACTTCTCAGTGGCCTGAATCCTTTCATTGCTGAAACAAACCAACAAGTTATTGAAAATATTCTAAATGCTGAATACAGCTTTGATGATGAAGCATTCAAAGACATAAGCATTGAGGCCATGGACTTCATCGATCGCCTACTAGTAAAGGAAAGAAAAGCTCGGATGACAGCTGCTGAAGCTCTTAATCATGCATGGCTAAAACAGAAGACAGAAAAGATCAGCACTAAAGTCATCAAGACCTTGAGGCACAGGCGTTACTACCAAACTCTAGTAAAGAAAGATTGGAACACAGTTGTGTCAGTAGCCCGCATTTCCTGTGGAGGTGCAATTAGATCCCAGAAAGGCATAACAGTGGCTAAAGTTAAAGTTGCACCAATAGACATTGGGCCCATTGCTGGGCAGATAAAGCATAATGTTGCAGAAGAAGGAGGGCATGCCAAATATGTATGTACGATTGAAAACTATGATGAGTCCACACAAGTAACATGGTACTTTGGAATGAGGCAATTAGAAAATAATGAGAAATATGAAATCAAATATGAAGAAGGTGTGGCAACCATGTATGTCAAAGATGTTTCTAAAGCTGATGATGGTACCTACAGATGCAAAGTAGCAAATGACTATGGTGAAGACAGCTCTTACGCTGAACTTTTTGTTAAAGGTGTGAGAGAAATTTCTGAGCACTACAGATGCAGAACTGTTAGAAAAGTAAAACGACGGGTTGATACTATGAGACTACTGGAGCGTCCACCAGAATTTACTCTGCCTTTGTATAATCGCACTGCGTATGTTGGAGAAAATGTCAGGTTCGGAGTAACTATAACAGTTCACCCAGAACCTCGTTTAACATGGTTCAAATCAGGTCAGAAAATCAAACCTGGTGATGATGATAAGAAGTATACTTTTGAATCAGACAAGGGTCTTTATCAACTCATCATCAATAATGTCACTGAAGAGGATGATGCTGAATACAGTATCGTGGCGCGTAATAAATATGGTGAAGACAGCTGCAAAGCTAAGCTGACTGTGATTCCGCATCCACCTCCAGCAGATGCCACACTGAGGCCAATGTTTAAAAGACTGCTAGCAAATGCTGAATGTCAAGAAGGCCAAAGTGTCAGTTTTGAGATCAGGGTATCTGGTGTACCAAAACCAACGCTGAAGTGGGAGAAAGATGGTCAACCTCTATCATTTGGTCCCAACTTTGATATAATTCATGAAGGTTTAGATTATTATGCTTTGCATATCAGAGACACTTTACCAGAAGACAGTGGCTATTACAGAGTTACTGCTACAAACAGTGCTGGATCTACAAGCTGTCAGGCTTATCTAAAAGTTGAACGCTTGAAATACGTCAAGCGTGAGTACAAGACTGAAGAAGAGAGGGAGAAGCATGTACAAAGGCAAATTGACAAGACCTTACGAATGGCAGAAATCCTCTCTGGGGTTGAAGCTGTTCCACTGACACAAACTGCACAAGAGGCTCTCAGAGAAGCTGCCATCTTATATAAACCAGCTGTTAGCTCAAAGACTGTCAAAGGTGAATATGAAATTGAGAAAGAAGAAAAGAAGGAGGAAAGAAGACTTCGTATGCCATACGAGATCCCAGAACCTCGCAAACATGTGCACACTACTCTTGAGGAAGATCAGAGTATTAAACACTTTGTGCCTCTGTCAGACATGAAGTGGTACAAGAGGCTGCGAGACCAGTATGAAATGCCAGGAAAACTTGAAAGGACTGTTCAGAAACGCCAGAAACGCATACGTCTTTCCAGGTGGGAGCAATTTTATGTGATGCCATTGCCACGCATTTCTGATCAGTACAGGCCTAAATGGCGCATACCAAAGCTAACACAAGACGATCTTGAAATTGTAAGACCAGCACGTCGGCGTACTCCATCTCCAGAGTATGAATTTTACTATAGACCAAGAAGGCGATCACTTGGTGACTTGTCTGATGAGGAATTACTCATGCCTATAGATGACTATTTAGCCATGAAGAGAACTGAAGAGGAAAGACTGCGCCTTGAAGAAGAGCTGGAGTTAGGCTTTTCTGCTTCCCCACCAAGTAGAAGCCCTCCACGCTTTGAACTGTCTGCCCTTCGGTATTCTACTGCAGCAGCACAGGTCAGTTCAGAGGAAGAAAGAAAAAGAGAGCTGAGGTATTCAAGCTATCACATACCAACTAAAGCTGAGACCAGTGCGAGCTACGCAGAGCTTCGTCAACGCCATGACCGGGCTACCTACAGACCACCTAAACAAAAGCAAAGAATAATGGATGAGAGGGAGGATGAAGAATTGCTCCGTCCTGTTGGTACTGCTCAACGACTCTCTGAATACAAGAGTGAGCTCAAGTATATGGCAGAGGAAGAAAAGAGTAGACTCAGGAGGAGGCAAAGAGAAATAACTGAGATCACATCAGAAGAAGACGAAGAAATAGAAATGGTGCAACATATTCACAGGGAATTTTCACCTCCCTCTAGATTATTAAGGAGAAGAAGATCCCTTTCTCCAACTTACATTGAGTTGATGCGTCCTGTATCTGAATTAATTCGACCTCGCTCACGGCCTCCCGAAGAAAGTGAGAGAAGATCCCCAACACCAGAGAGAACTCGACCACGCTCACCTAGCCCAGTATCTAGTGAAAGATCACTCTCTCGGTTTGAGAGGATGGCAAGATTTGATATATTTTCTAGATATGAGTCCATGAAATCTGCTTTGAAAACTCAGAAAACTATGGAAAGGAAATACGAAGTTCTGACTCAGCAGCCTTTCACCCTTGACCATGCTCCTCGCATTACCCTGAGAATGCGCTCACACCGCGTACCATGTGGCCATAATACGAGGTTCATTCTAAATGTCCAATCAAAACCAACTGCTGAAGTGAAGTGGTATCATAATGGTATTGAGCTCCAGGAGAGTAGTAAGATACATTTTACTAATACCAGTGGTGTATTAACTTTGGAGATTCTCGACTGCCACATTGATGACAGTGGAACATATCGGGCTGTATGCACAAACTACAAAGGGGAATGCTCTGATTATGCAACACTAGATGTTACTGGAGGAGATTATACTACATACTCTTCACAGAGGAGAGATGAAGAAGTACCAAGGTCAATTTTACCTGACTTGACCAAAACAGAGGCATATGCAATCTCCTCATTTAAGAAAGCATCTGCAACAGAAGCAAGTTCCTCAGTAAGAGAGGTCAAATCAGAAATGTCAGCAACAAGGGAATCACTTTTATCCTATGAACACTATGCTGCTTCTGAAGAAAAAGTCACTGCAGCTGAAGAAAAATCTTTGGATGAAAGGACTGTACACAAGGCATTTAAAAGCACTCTACCAGCAACAATCCTTACAAAGCCACAGTCAATCACAGTTTCTGAAGGGGAGACTGCAAGATTTTCCTGTGATGTTGATGGTGAACCAGCACCAAATATAACATGGTTCCGTGCAGGTCAACCCATTGTTTCTTCAAGGCGCTTCCAAGTAACACGAACACAATACAAGTCTACCTTTGAAATTTCTATGGTCCAGATGTCAGATGAAGGAAGTTACACTGTTGTGGTGGAAAACTCTGAAGGAAAACAGGAAGCGCATTTTACTTTGACTATTCAAAGAACAAAAATTCCTGAAAAAACAATTACATCACCTCCAAGGATCAAATCTCCTGAGCCTCGGGTAAAGTCTCCAGAGCCAGTTAAGTCTCCTAAACGAGTCAAATCTCCTGAACCCATCAGCAGTCCCCCAAAAGCTAAGTCACCACCTCCAGACAAAACAGTACCCACAGAGAAAGTAAAATTACCAACTGCTTCTCCACCAAAGATAAAACAGCATCTGAAAGCTGAAGCTCTTGGAGATAAGGTAAAGTTATCCTGTGCAGTTGAAAGCAATGTTTTAAGTGTCAGAGAAGTGGCTTGGTATAAGGATGGTAAAAAACTGAAAGAAGATCATCGTGTCAAGTTTCATTATGCAGCAGATGGCACCTATGAACTCAAAATCCATGAGCTCATGGAATCTGATAAAGGAGAATACACCTGTGAAATCATTGGGGAAGGAGGTGTTTCAAAAACTAACTTCCAGTTTAGTGGCCAAGCATTTAAAAATATCCATTCCCAGGCGAGAGGTGTATCTGAATCTCATAAATCAGTTCAGAAAGAAGATGAGTTGCTTACAGTTTCTTCCCAGAAGAAATCTGTACTGGCAACTGAAGAAAAATCTGCAGTTCAAGAAGTCATTAAAAAGTCAGTTACTACTGAAGATGTAAAACAACTGAAAGCAGAAATTAGAACTTCTTCAACTAAAATGACAGTGTCTGAAGGTCAGAAAGTGATGCTGAAAGCCAGCATTCCTGGTGCCTCTGAAGTAAAATGGGTGCTGAACGGGATGGATCTGAGAAATTCAGATGATTACCGATACGGTGTTTCTGGAAGTGATCACACACTAACTATCAAAAAAGCTAGTTATAAGGATGAAGGTATACTCACCTGTGAGGGTAAAACTGATGAAGGCATTGTTAAATGCCAGTATGTTCTGACCTTTTCTAAAGAACTCTCCAACGAACCAGCATTTATCATGCAACCTAAGTCTCAAAATGTCAATGAAGGACAAGATGTGTTGTTCACCTGTGAAGTTTCTGGGGATCCTTCTCCTGAAATTGAGTGGTTAAAGAACAATCAACCTGTAAGTATGCATTTAACAAAAACACTTGAAAAATTAGGATTATTCATAAAATCAATCTTAGTAAGACCGTTTTTTTCCCTCCTCAGATTGCAGTTTCATCACACATCAGAGTATCACGCTCTAAAAACATATATTCACTTGAGATTCGAAATGCAGCAGTGAGTGACACTGGGAAATACACAGTCAAAGCAAAAAATTACCATGGGCAGTGCTCTGCAACGGCATCTTTGACTGTACTCCGTAAGTTTGTTCTCTGGGACTTGTGTTCAGAATAATCATAACTTTTTGCTGTGGTGTGTCTACTAAAATGACTTATGATTAAAGCCACTGGTACTGTTGGCTTATGTATTTTAACAAGTCCATGTTTCTTTTCCATATTACACATACAGAACTAAAACAGCATTAAATATCTTTATAACACCCACAGAGGAGCACACAAGTGCTCTATTACATCAACAAATGCATGTTAAGAGAAAGCTATGAGCATTCATTCTAGGATGACTACATTAAGACCTTGGTGCTTGTAATTACTCTTCCCTCATTTACTAACAGAATCTGTTCCAATAAAACAAACTAATTCCACAGTTAAATTTTTTAATGGTAACTTAACTGAACTGGGTTTAGTATTTTATTGGCTGTACCATATCTCAGTTCCTAGCATCAAGGGGTGGCTATGATTCGCTTGTATGACTGTGTTTGGGTTTAAAGTAAAATTGCAGTGATGGAGCTTTTCTGTTGCATTTTACAGCTACAGAACAATGCAGTGAAATACAGACTTACTACTCCATGTTTGTAAGAACTTGAAAATGTTTCACAACTTCTGCAAACATGAACTGAACACACACAATTTCTCAGTGTCTGGTTCTAGTAATGGTTCTAATAGGAAACACTGTATGATGACCTGTTTTTTCTTATGTATGATTTTCCTTCAAGCACATACATACTAGTTAAATTCCATTGCCTACTTGTTTCATTTCTAAATTACTATTTGTGATTTGGACATCTTGAATCAAATGATTGCAAACAATTTTATACTCCACTGCAGTTTTCCACTGAAAGCAAAGTATGCTCTCTTCATTTCTGTAAAATTAACCATACAGACCTGCATGACTTTGTTCGTTAATGTGATGTTGTTGCTTTTTCCTTCTATTTTTGCAATGCTCCTCAGCTCTAGTTGAAGAACCTCCAAAAGAGGTAGTATTGAAGACAAGTGGAGACGCAAGCATGCACGAAAGTTTTTCTTCTCAGTCCTTTCAAATGGCTGCTTCTAAACAAGAGGCTTCATTCAGCAGTTTCAGCAGTAGCAGCATGACTGAAATGAAATTTGAAAGCATGTCTGCCCAAAGCATGTCCTCCATGAAAGAATCCTTTGTAGAGATGAGCTCCAGCAGTATTATGGGGAAATCTAGTATGGCTCAACTGGAGAGTTCAACTAGTAAAATGCTTAAATCAGGTCTGAGAGGTGAGCATTACAATTATTGGTAGAGTTAGCGCTTCAGCTATCCTGAAGTAGTCCTCAGAGTAAAGCTGCTGCATGGCTTAGTGGAAACAGACTAACTTGTTATTTCTTCTCCTGCTTTATAAAGGAACACCACCCAAAATTGAAGCTCTCCCATCTGATATCAGCATTGATGAAGGAAAAGTTCTCACACTATCTTGTGCCTTTTCGGGTGAGCCTGCTCCTGAAATAACATGGTACTGCAGAGGGAGAAAAATTACCAGTCAGGACCAGCAAGGCAGATTCCACATTGAAACCAGTGAAGATCTAACCACCCTGATCATCATGGACGTCCAGAAGAATGATGGTGGACTTTACACCCTGAATTTAGGAAATGAATTTGGTACCGATTCTGCCACTGTGAATATTAATATTCGATCACCTTAGAGAGCTTACTCTGTATTATTTACACTTGTCTTTTTACAAGTGATTCATATATGGACTGAAATATCTGATATGTAAATATGAAAAGAAAAATATTTTTTTACCTACCTGAACAAGACAAAGTCCAGAGCTATGCATTATGACTTATAGTCATTATTGACCTACGAATTTAAAACACTTTTTTTCACTGACATGTACATACTGTATATAGCCGAAGTTAACGGTTATAAAGTTTTGTACCATTTATTTTATGACATTTTGAAACGTAACTTTTGGAACTAACAGTTGGCAGGAGAAAGTTTCCTAGCAAACGACTACCCTGCTCAACACTTAACAAATTTTTGTGCCTCAACTCATTGTTGATGTCTAAGAATGCCTCAACAGGTAGAGAGGCTCCCTGTTGAAGATTACCTACACCTAAGAGATGATACGGTGCATAGTATTTCATACATGCACAAATATTTATGTTGAATCAGAAATGTAAGGCATTGGTGATGTTTGCAATTACCCTCCTGTAAGCATTGCTTTAATGTTTTACATTGCATCTGATTATGTCATAACTTCCATACCTGACTGACAATTTTTGGACAAAGTGCAAGCGGCCAGCGCTTTGTTCACCCACTGTGTACTGTTTCTGACATACTGACTGCCTGAATAGCTTTCAGAAAAGTAACATCACCTGGCCATCCCTTAATCAACAAAGCTATTTAGGTACTCAAGTGCAGCAGCAGTACCCCATCTCGGAGGTTCATAGGGTGCAGTGATTGAGTTTGTGTGGTAGTATTAGACACCCAGTAGTCGCTTCTGGGCAACTAAGCAATGAACCACAGTTTGAAAACAAACTGTTGCTACAACATCAAATACCGCCCTGCACTTCAATTTGCTTTAGTTCTCCTAATGTAGTAATAGAGCTTGTTAGATGTTGAACCTCCTGGAGATAGAATTGTTCATTTGAAATAAAGCATGCTTTCTGCACCATAAAATCTGTGACTCCTCATTTATTTATTAGACTGTTTTTACATTTACTATACTACACCACAGAACAAGAGCTGCTGAAAGAAAAGACTGAGGTAGAAAAGATCTCTTTAAAGTTAACCTCTCTTCTTTATAGCTGTTCTCTGCTGAAAACGGTTAAGAAACTGCCTTCACGAAAACCAGCTATTGTCTCAGGATTTTTTGGCAGCTGCATCTTTCAAAGATAAAATCTACAGCTCTAAAGGACAAAGTTCAGAAAAAATGTCCTGCCACTGATATGTGTATGAAGGCATTTAGCATTCATGTTTCCTGGGTGCTGATGCTTAAGGAAAAACTTTTTAACAAAGCTCCCTGAGCTGCTGTATAAACCCTACTATATGGCTATACATTTTCTATTAACCTTCTAAATGTGGCAGACAGAAAATGTAAACCAGGTAGTTTAACTGTTGAAAATCCAGCCATATCTATCAGAAACAGCCTGGTTGCCAGACAGTCAACAGTGAAAAAAAGTCAGACTTAAAAAAAAATATTTTGATCAGAGTTTCTTCATTGACAAAGGATAAATTCTAGCACATACATACCTAAGTACTGGGCTGTTCTTATCCCCCTCTTAAGTCAAATTCCAAGCTTTCCTCTATACCCTGCATGGATAAATTTCTAATCTCTCTTCTTTATAGCAGTTCTCTGCTGAAAGTGGTTAAGAAACTGCCTTCAGGAAACCCAGCTATTGGCTCAGGATATTTTTGGCAGCTGGATCTAGTACAAACAAGTTGACCCTAATTGCCTGGACCTGTAAGTCGTCACCTCCCATGGAGTATTACGTGCCCATGCCCCATCAGTTCCTCATCCCTCACGTCCACTGACATACCTGTCTTTACATTTGGGGGAGACGGGGGAGAATCACAGATACCATGCTATATTTGTCCAGATTTGGTTATCTACGAGAAAAAAGTTATCAAGGCCAAAGGAGTAACTCTGCTTCTAGAATTCACTCTGGTCTGTAGAAAAAACTTGAGAGCAAACACACTCACAGCAATGCAACAATTCAAGGGCTGTAAAATTCTCTTAAATATAACAGAAGCATTAGTTACTAAACAATCATACATCACTATGACTCCCAGCATGCCGCTACTACTGAAAAAACCCCACAAGTTCATCAGAAGTAGTAAATCAGATAGAATGCTTAAAAATCCACTCCAGAAATACTCACTACAGAAGCACACTTCTTTTTTATTATTTCCTATGAACCTATATATTATCAACCACTATCTATTAAAATTATGCAGGAAAGTTAAGAAATAGGTATGAAATTCAGAAGAGCTAAGCTTTGGGTCAGAACAAAACCCAAACTTTTTCAAATGATGGAACCAGAAACAATTAGAAATTATCAGAGATGAAAGAGTTTAAGAGTGCATGGTACTTCTTCATTTGGGAGGAAAGCAAAAAGGACTAATAAAAACGAGGTTAAAAAATGCTGTTTATTTTTATTTTTAAACCATTCAAAGAAAAAAACCTCAGGAAAACTTTTCATTCTCATTCCATTAGATGTTTACAAGAAAAAAAAACCAAGAAACTCTATACAAGACAGAAAAATACACAGGTATAGTCCTGTTTTACTAACAAATACCTTGTGTACTGACACAAAATTAACTAAAAATAGACTAGTTAGTTAGTCGTCTCTGCAGGAACAAATAGTGACAGACAGCATGTGCAGATTTAACCATGGACTCTTCTCCACAACTCCTACAGGAAATTCCATCTTATACGGCCTCGACTGAGTCTAAACATACCTGCTCAAGAGAAAAGCACACTGGTGTGGCAGTGTAAGTATGTTCATTGTGCCTGTACCTCTCTGGCCCAGCTCTGCACAGTACTTAAGCAAGTGTACCTAACTTTAGGCAGATGAGTCACTAATGCCTAAAAATAGGTTTCGAAGTACTTACAGGCTTTGCTGAAATACAGCTTTACTAGATAATGTTACAGGCCAACCACTGAGCCAGTGTTTTTCCACAAGACTGGTAAGCAAATGCTAATATAAAGGGACATCACTAAAGTCACAACCTAAAGCTTCAATATTCTGTTTCACAGAACACATCCCTAAAGAATAAGTTTGAGACAATAGATTAAGCAAACTCTGGATGAAAAAAAATAAACATTTTGAATTATTTACTTACTATATTCAGGCCAAGTATTAGGATTTCTAATGGTACAACACTGACGTTTGCTCTCTTTAAAGGTAAAATCTATTGTGCTAAAGGACCAAGTTCAGAAAAATATCCTGCCACTGATATGTATATGAAGGCATTTAGCATTCATATTTCTTGGGTGCTGATGCATAAGGAAAAACTTTTCAACAAAGCTCCCTGAGCTGCTGTATTATTCCCACTATATGGCTATACATTTTCTACTAACCTTCTAAATGTGACACCCAGAGGAAAACAATCACTGAGAGATTCATTGTACTGCATTGGAGTTAAGTTTTCAGACACAGGCATTTCCTTTATGGATGTATTACACCCCTTTAAAAGTTACTAATTTACACCAGCAGGAACAACAGCTACACTAGAATACTTAAACCTATAGGGGCATAAGGAGCAAAGCTCAAGTATACATTTTGTGAAAACAACCCTAACACAAACAGCTGTGATTTCAATTTTCAAATCAATTAAGTAAAAAAACTGTATGCAGAAGCAACCTCTGAAGTATTCCTATCCCAAAGACTGCTTTCTCTGAGAAGAAAAACCTCCAAGTTTAAAAAAAGTGAAGCAGAACTATTAGATTGAAAGAAATACCAACATTCATTTAGAGTACTTTAAAGCTCCTGAACATTGTAACCTCAGTATTCACAACTCTCCAAATCACTGCCTGCCTGACCATTAATTCTTCATAGTATAAGCTGGTAATTTCTAAGCATTCCATTTCTAATTATCTGATGTTAGAAACTTCAGAGATATAACTGGAAGTTATCACTCTTCTCCTAAATATATGTACTATGCTTTATTCTTTAGCTGATAAATACCATTTACAAACTTGGTTTCAGATTGATCTCTTCAGAAGCACGTGAGATCAAAACTAAAAGCACTTATTATACATTCTAGGTTGACGTTCAGCTCCCATTCTCCACT
>NW_008656518.1:0-12221 GCF_000695815.1 Acanthisitta chloris | reverse complement strand
ATAAGATCTCCTCCAAACTGGGAAATTAAAGTGTAAGAACATCCAGACATATTTTAGTCATACTACACATGGATCATTGTGACTCAGCCAGGTAAGTATTATTTTCAGAAATGATTTCTTAGCCCCAGATGCCAAAAGTATGACAGCACATCTTAATCACTGATTGCACTGAAATACATTTTAGGATGTATGGCACAGGTACATATATAAAAAGGCTTATTTAGCTTTAGTAGGAAGATATTATGCATATATATATTTAAAGCTGAAATAATGGCTTTGGTGACCTGGAGAAACCCAAAATGGTGCTAAAGTAATGACATGCAAATTTTGTGCTTGAATGTGATCATTACAATTTTTGTCTTGTGGCAGTATTTAAAATTATTATTTCCTACTATACACACTGATTGGTCTCAGATTATTTTTGCACGATATGGAGTCCTAAACTCTTTTCTCCATAGTAGCTGAAAGCCAGAAAAAGAAATCTGTCCTTGTGACATGTACTTAACACTGTACGAGCTGGCAGAAACCTCAGAAAAATTTCAAAAAGCAGCGGTAAGACAGCATGTAATTCAAGACAAGACACTCACTGCAATATGAACATCTTTTTGTTCTCTGAACATCTTTTTTAATACTTATTTTTACAATTGTCATGTCATACAGAATACATTAAAGCAAACATTCAGAAAAAATGTACAACCATGTATGTGGCTGATATGCATATGCAAATGCTAACTGCATGAAAACTGACAGAATTGAGCACAAATGACAGCTCTGAGCTGGTATCCACAAAACCCTTGTACAGACCATTCCATTCAACCCTGACATAACAGTTTATAAACAGGCATTTCATATATGGGCAACAGCTCATATGTTTAGCCTCAACATTTGGACCTATTTGGATTTAGATAAATCAACATTCCAAAAATTTGTAAGGAAAGCTCCCATTTCCATCTGTCCTTTCCAGTCTGCTTCCAAATCAGCAATTTATATACACAAAAGGAAGACCAGTTAAACCAAATTAAAGATCTGTTTATAAGAACAGATTTTGGTATGTGCTTGAGTGCAAAAAACCCTGTACATCTATTTAGCAATTGTGTAAATCAAAAACAGTAAATAGCTTGCTTAAAGTGCTCTACAGCTAAGACTTTATAGACCATGTTTATCCCTAAGCAAACACCCAAAAACTCCCCAAGAGTTTACAATGCTAACATAAACAACCTTCTGGACCAAGGTGCTAGTAGGCACTGTTGTACTATATTTCTTATTAAGAAAGTCAGACTCTGATCTCACAGTTAATGCAAATTTACACTGAAAGCAAAATCCATCTCCTGGCGTAATACCATCCTCAAATGATATAAAGGAGTTGCGAAAGCAGAAGTTCCCTTTTGTATAAATATGTCTTAAATAAAAACATGTACAGATACAAATATTCAATACAACAGCAGCTTCAAATAGTCTAATATTTCAGCTCTTGCTTCTGTAATACTTTGCTAAAAACACAAGTAAGCAGAGTAACTCTTAACAGTGCTGCATTAACTACTTGTGATGCTACACACCCCAGAAACAATTTATGCACATTTTGAAGCCTTTAGTAGATCTTTAGATCTTTAGTAGTGAAAGTAGGTAGAAATTTTTGATGCAAAAAAGAATAAATAAATAAAAATTATTAAATATCCCATGTTCGGTACAAATACTTCATATTAAGTTATTTTTATACATTTGTTTAGAAAAATACACTAAATATTTCTACTTTCATTGGCTAAAAATAAGGACTGGATTATGTATATCCTTGTGTTTTTAAAGGCGGCAATGTCAATTACCGTCAAGCTGCTCGAGTAGACCCATTAGTGCCCATTCCCACAGGCCTTACACCAGCAAAAAAAGCCATTGTGGGGCTAATCATCTGGGTGGATGACCTGGTAGAGAAGACCAAGAGGCCCATGGCACAAGTTGCATTTTCTTCAAAAGAAATGAAAACTTTTTGCTGAAGTTTATAATGAATGTTTACTAACAAATCAGTCAGACCTTACACTTTTTAAAAAGAGCTACATTTACAAATGTGGATGTTTATCTGTTAAAGCCATCGTTTGTTCCAAAAAAACGCACATTCAAACTGTGAAATATTAGGAAAATACTCTTGCAAATAAACTATATAAAGATAAAATACACTTCAAAGATAGTTTTTATGTTATTCTATAAAGTGCAGAGAAATCCTTCCAAAAAGGGAAATGACTACTTCCTATAACAACAGTATAATACAGCAGCTTTTGCATAGCATTATTTATAGAAAATTGAATACTTTCAGTTGCTTCAGGAAGAAAAGGATGAAAGAGTCTCTTCCAGATCAGATCTTTCCTTTGACAAGGATTTATTTTCTTCAGGAATGGTTGATGATACCACATCTCCATTGACAGCACTTCTAGAACAGTGAGCAGATTCTACGAAGAGATCAGTAAGTATTTAATTTTTAAGCACAAAAATGATAAGCCAGTATTTCCGTTACTCTGATAACTATTTCCTATACATAAGCAAACAGAAGCATAATTACTCTAGACCCTTCCTGAAAGATCTCCATCAATGTCATGCCCAAGCATAATGGAGATGAAGCCTGTTTAGTCAGTACAGAGCAAGTAATTTGGTTATATATAATGATTTTTCCATTATGAAGGACAGAAACTTGTGAGGTGCAGAGAAGCTGAGCTAGAAATTAGAGCTGCATAGTAAGGAACCAAAAAGGACTCGTATTAGCAGAAATTAGTAAGAGAAAGACTCTTCTCAGCAGTCCTGAAAAGTCAGACTGGGTAACCAACACCAGACGGCCCAGCTGGTAACAAGCAAAAGCCCTGTGTTACAGGAAGCCAGACCAATATGCACCTACACTAGCCATCAGACAGAGAACAGGATATAAACTAAGTTTACTAGCATGCCCTGTGCTGGGGGCAGATGAATGAAGTGAAAGAGGTGGTCACCCTGCAACATGTGAGCATCAAAGAACCAACAAAATGGCACTGAAGTGCAGATACAATGGTCATGAGAGAATGTAGGGTGTTAGTATTTCTTTCTGCTCGTATAGACTTTCAGCAATGCCCAGGTCTCAGGTGTTTTTAAATCCAAGTGAGGCACTAGGTACTCCTAATGGAAGCAAGACTAAACCAGAACTAGTCAAGAAGAACCAGTCAAGTTAAGGTCTGCCTGAGAGGAGTTAGAATGGAGTCAAATTGACAGCAAGAGTCAAAACAAAAAATCACAGAACTGGCTACTAACTCAGCTGGCCCATCTAATCAGGAAGGCATAATATACTGATCCTGATCTTCATTACTGGCAATGCTGTGTGCCTTTAGAACAGTGCAGTTCTCTAGAAAAGGCAAGCAGCCACTGAAATGAACCATCCTTCCAAAATGGACTGGGTGGAAACTACCTCCCACCACTCCCAGGAGTCACAAAAAGGAGAATTCCTTTTGCGACAACAAGCAGGTGGCAAATAGCAATATTCCACACCACTTACCACCACATCATTCATGTAAGAATCTATTAACACAAACATCCATTTTCTAGTTATGTCTCTATTTTTCCCTAGTCAGCAGTCCCACTGATTTCAATATAACTACTCCAGCTGTAAGATCCTTTTCAATATGAATGAAAGCCAGCAAAAGTCAGCTAGATAACAAACTACACAAGTGCTTTGATTTATAATATAGGAATCATACAACTAAAACTTTATGTAACTAAGAAAAGCCTTTTTATCATGCTGATAACAGAGCTAGAACAGTTGCTGTAAACAGGAGAACAAGTTGTATGGAAAGATACAAAGAAAACTACTCCTCTTTCAAACTTACTCTGGGAATCTTCAGAGGGAGTATCACTGTAAGATTCTGTATCTGAATATGTTCTTCGGCGCCGCTGTGAAAATCGGTGAAGGGATGAACCTGGTTCTTTTACAGGGTGATTAATCCTACAAAAGAAATGAGACCTATTAGGAAGCTAAATCTGTAAGAACCCACACAAATTTAACATACTTTAAATCTGAAATAAATTCTGTGCTTAGAGTAAATTTGAACTATCAATGCTTCTCATACCCTAGACTAAAAAAATGGCAGAGTCAACAGTCTTATTTTCACAATTCTAAAGCCTGAAAAGGGAAATAAAAATGCTATATAGTCTCTGCATGAAGAAGTAAGTCAGCCAAGAATCTGAAATACTTACCCCCACAAAAATGTCAGTGTTTTAAGCAACACTGATAATCTGCACTCTTTGTTTTCAAAATGAGATCGATTTATGCCTTTTCATTTCCCCCCCCACCCCCGCCCCCGAAGTGAACAATTCCTCTCACATTTTCATTTTAATGTTAGCGAGTTCAGGGAGCTTTTTTGAGATGTAAGAAAACAGCTTAATGAAATAGAAACTTACCGTTCTGAATAGCAAGGACCAGGGTGGCTAATGGAACGCTTCATCTAGGGGAAAAAAAGAGTCAGAAATTCCAAACAACAAACCACATCAAAAGTGTCACAAGCTACATATAATAAGCATATCTGCATTATTTTTTACTTTACTTACAGCGCTACAAAGAGAGAAGGCAATATTGTTTTAATTAAAAGTAACCGTTCTTAATCCAATTAGTTCAAAATCCAATTTAAGTATATGAAAACAGATGGGCTGTCATCAATACTAAAAGTTTTAAAACATTCACATAGGAAATAGTTTACTACAAAAAATACTACCTCATTTCTATGGAATTCATTCTCCCTTGCACCAAAGTTACTCACAGAGCCATTTGTTAATTGCTATGATATAACGAAGTTTCAAGAATTTTTTCCTTTACCAAATGGAAGCTTAAATTCCTCATTACCCAATAACACCAAATTCTGCCTCTTGATTGCTGTGGTTTCTCTGATATCACTGTCAAATCTCTGTGCATATCAAAGAAAGTCATTAATTTAAATCAATAATGACCAGCTTTGTAAGCAACCTGACTGAAGATAAAGAGACAAAAGACCCAACTACAAAGAAAGGGATTCCTACAAAAAATTCCACAACACAGCTCATCTTGGAATCCATGAATATGAAATGTGAAGCCATTTAAGATGATTCCACATACACTGTCCTTCTAAGGGAAATAATCAGTAGTAAATAGTTATGCAAGTCATAACACTACCACTATTTTTTTTAAGGAAGGATATGTTACATTAATACAAACATTTTGAATTATATACACTGAAACATATGCTACCTTGCCAAAGTGCTTCAAACCACAAAGCACTTACACAGGAGGCAAGGTTATGAAATTTTTAGGATCGGTGTACAGCTATCATTCTAAAAAATGAACAGTTGAACTGAGGAAAAGTTAAACCTTATTCATTTATGAGATACCTCATTACAGGGGCTTGACATGTATTACAAACTACTCTGATGATGTAAAGGCTAGCAAACAGACTAGGAATGGAAAATTGTTGATATATACTCAGGACCAGTAGTGATTTATAGCAGAGCCAAGATTTCAGCTGTTGAAATCATAGCATACAGCCTTCTGCCACTCCTGCCCCCAATCCAGCCAACAATATGACACTTAGAAAAAGTTATTATTTCAAAATGTCTAAACCATTTGGACAGGTGATGGCGACACAGGAGAAACTAAGGGATCAGGCTGAGGCAGCTGGAACATTTCTGGCTTAAACTTGGCATTAGCGATCTTCACACATTCTTCAAGTGTTGAGATAAATGTATTACATGTGGCACTAAGCAAGGAGGAGGCTTCGTTCATGTTCTGAAAATATATGAAAGCACAAGCATAAGCAAAAAAAAGTATGCAACTACAACTCTCTCCCCCACCATTTCCACAAACACTGATTTCCCTCATTACCAGTAAGAGCTTCTATTTCCCATTTTATTTAATCAAATGTGCAGCTTACAATGAGGCAAACTGAAGCAAACAAATGTGACAGCACTGTAATTTCTTTCTGACATCTGAGTTTCTTTAGGGTATCAGCCAACCATGCCTTACTGCACAGCTTGCCTCAGACTGACTAACTGGTATCAGGAGATCATTCAGTGAAACAAATGACTTGCAACAGAATGTGTGAACAGTAAGAATGGACAAAGAGGATTGTTTCAGCTACTGTGCCCATAACAGAGATGTGAAACGAGGTCAAATATTGCACTGATGTATGGCAGCTCTTCTGGCCTTTTAACCGAATGGCACAGGTACATAATTGCTTCTAGAAATTCTGTACCTCAATGCTGGGAGGAGAGCGAGTCTCATCATGATGAACAAACTCTTGTATTGTATGAACTTGCTGCATCAGAAGATCACAGTAGAGACGAAGTTCAGACATTTTGGTTTTAAGAGATTCACTGGTCTCACTTATTTCTATAAAAACCCCAAAGAAATATTGATTTATTGCATACAGTGTATGTATACATTGTAATTTTTACACACTTTTCATTTAAATATCAATTAAAAAATTCACTTACAGTTAATTCTAAGGAAAACTGGATTCTGCAATGAGTCAAGAGCTATACTTGAAGCATACAGTAGTTTTTATTTTGGGATAAGTGATGCTAATTTAATGACTTTATGGCATATTACTGGTAAAGATAAAACTGAAATCTTTCTTAGCTGCAATAAACATAGAAAAAATTTAGTGGATAAAATTTACATCCACCAGAGTAGCTGGATACAGTTACATTAAGCCAAGAAAAATTATGGAAAAAACAATATAACTATAAAGAGTCAAAACAGCAGAAATGAAATGGCTTCACAACAGCTACAAACAGTATGTTTGTTCTTGTGATGACAGTAAGTTGCTTCTATTTGATATTCTTAAGATAGAAGAGGTCAGTGGAGGTAACTTCTAACATCAGGGGGGGATTTACCATAGAGATGACTGGGACCATAGATCTGAAGGGCCTACAAGGGAGCCAGAGAGGGACTCTGTGTTAGGAACTGCAGTGACAGGACAAGGGGTAACAGGTTCAAATTGAAAGAGGGGAAATTTAGGCTAGACATTAAGAAAAAGTTTTTTCCTGTGAGGGTGTTGAGACACTGGCACAGGTTACCCAGGGAGGTAGTGAATGATCTGTATGGTCCATTCCAATCCCTAAAATTCTCTGATTCTATGACTAGAAATAATTACAATTTATATTTAAAGACAATAATACTGACTTTGTCCCACACTGTTTGCACTATGACTATCTGAAAAGAAGCGTCTGAAAAAGTGGTGTGCTGTGGTGTGCTGGAGGTGACACACATACCTTTTTCTTTTTTTGTTCTGGTATCTGCTAAACAGGCTTTCGCACTCCCCAGTGCTACCAGCCACCTTTGCCTTTCAGCTGCATTAACTGCTTTCATATAGAAATGCTGCTCCCCTGGGATGATTAGCTCCATTCTCGTATTGTCTGTTGCATGAACTTGTGATAGAAGAGAAAAAAAATAATTTTTTTGAAATAAATAATAACCTCAACTCAGTTATTTATTAAATACCGATTAAAGTATTTTCAAATGTTTATTACAATCCCATAGCAATACAGCAAATCACAATGCACCACTGCTAAATAACAAGAAGCCCAAAGTGGCTCAACCTTTCTCCCCAGCACACCTTCAAGTTAAGAGACTTGACACTGAGCAGTGTCCAGACTCGAGTATGGTGGGGTTCCCTTTCTGCATTAATGATATATGGTGTATGAGTCTGTAATAACTGCTGTGTTCCATACCTGGTCTAAACATGGCAAACTGAAGGGGTTTGTTGCAAGGACAGGTATTGACAGAAGACTAGATAAAAACTGAAATAATCTCTCTTCTGGATGAAATCTAGCCTCAGATGTTATTGACCACAGTTCCTCCAGAACCACTCCCCACTTGCCACGGGTGCAGGAGAGTGCACCAAATATAGACTTCAACTTTTATCTGTCCATCACCAAAAGAACAAAATAACATGCAAAATGAACAACTGGAATGGAAAAAAAAAAAAGGCGATCTTCCCTACTTCTCACTGATATAACCTGCACCAAGGAAACACTAACAAAAACAAGTTACCACATGAAAACTACTTGGTGGTCCATGTAAAGCAAGTTCCACTTTTTAATATACAAGTACCTAGATGTCATGGTTTAGGAGTGGTATTCCCCAATTTAGTGTTCCCACTGACAGCCCCCAGACCACCTCAGCCAAGGAGGTTGACCTACAGATTAGAAAACACTAAAGGCTAAATTCACAGTCTGCCACAAACAGTTTACCTACTAACTCAAATACACCCATCACCTGTGCATGTGGGCAGCTGCTAACAGTGAAAAAGCAAAAATTACTCATGAAAACAAAAGACTAAACATCTCTGGTTTATAAGTATCCCCCCTTTTGGGTCACTGCTGCTGCTCTTCTGGAAAACTAGCAGTCATGATTCAGTCTCTATCTCTGGCCATAAGAGGGAAAAGCAGCAAAACTAAACAACTAGCTGAGGTAACACCAAGCACAAGCCACATGCACACGACTATTTAAAACAGCAAGTAATATACGGTGGGTTCTAGAGCTGTTTTGTGATTTAACTGTCAAAAACATTTTTCCTTTTGCACTACTTCATAATTCACATCCATTATCCTTTATGAACTATGAAGCAGACGCACTGGACTACAGATAAAAAAAATTGAGGAAGAAAAACTTGTGATGCAAAATGTATGTTGGGTGATCTCTTCTATTTACAGGACAGCTAAAATTTCCTCAAGCAGAAATCTGTTAATTCTTACCTTTTATTTCACACACAGCCATCTTTATACTTCCTTTGCTGCCTTTGCAAACATCATCCTGTGAATCATAGTATGACAATATCCCATTGTCTAAAACAAACCACCGAGGCTGCCAACCTAGCAAGATCAAAAACATGAGAACGAAAGTTTAGTCTAATTACTAAATTGTAAATCAAATTCATCTCTTTGGCTGTAAAACTGTTACTAAAAATGCAAACATTAAACTGTTCTTGTAGCACACCAGGAAGTAGACAATCTGTGCAGTCTGAAGACCAGAGCCACTCTAGAACCAGACTAGTCTTATATAAATATTTCACTCCCATTCTTTTTGGATGCAAGACCAGCAGTACTTTTGTTTTCACTATATTCCATTCTAGAAGAGATTTAAATTTTAATTTAGCCACCAAGGAACCCTGTTTTGAAGGCTGATAAATTACATACCCCAAAAAATCACTCTCATTCAAATATGTTTTTCAGGCAGACTTTCAGGAACTTATTTGTAAGATACAAATAAATGACTGATTCCACCAACTGCTGTGATATGGTCTCCTCTGCCTGCTATACTTCAGTGAAAACTTTCTATTTCACACCTTAGTAGTGACACACCATTCTCTCTGAAAGTAGTCCAGCTCCATTACCCAACAACATTTAAATGCCAGGCACTGTATGGAGGACTTATATTCCAAGCCCACTTGTGAGGACAATTACTAAGGTTTACACTAGCTTTGCATTACAAAATTATGTAATGATCTCTGACTTCGCTAAATCTACAAAACAGAGCAGTCTATTCATATACACAAATATCTATGAGAAATCTATGCAGCCACACAGTAAATTATTGTCAACATTTAAATGCCAGGCACTGTATGGAGGACTTATATTCCAAGCCCACTTGTGAGGACAATTACTAAGGTTTACACTAGCTTTGCATTACAAAATTATGTAATGATCTCTGACTTCGCTAAATCTACAAAACAGAGCAGTCTATTCATATACACAAATATCTATGAGAAATCTATGCAGCCACACAGTAAATTATTGTCATGGCCCTCTTGGAGCATATTAGTTATTCCTGCTTTTTTCTTTGCCATTTTACAGTGATTTCATAAAACTCAGCTCACTGGAACAGATGCCTTAAATTCTAATACAACCATTTTTCCTAGTAAATCACCTTTGTTTCTAAAAATAATATAGCACTAAAATATTCCAGCAGAGCATAACAATTACACTGGCCCATTATAGTGGGTCAGCTGGACAGTAGGGGCAGATTTTCCCTTTATTTTACAACCTGACACCAAACTTTAACTTCCTGCTTGGCACAGAGTTTGGAATGGCAGTAATCGTGTGACCAAGAACTCAATGTAACTGGTGATATGATGGTGTGTCCATGCTGTTTACCACCTGTCACCCCAAGAGAGCAATCTGCAGCCATCCAGCAGCAGTGTACGTGAACACAAGAGGCTGAATCAGGTACCAAACTCTTGAAATCAGCTAAAGGTCTCGTATTATTCACATGAAGTCATTACAAGTTGTAACACTAATTCAAGAAGTGTAAGACCAGGCCACATTACATCATGTCACCATTTCACGATAAAGAAATAGTAACATATAACTGCAGTTCTTTTATTTATTTACTAGCTGCAACACTAAGCATACATGTCTTTCAAAATGCAGAGTGGTAACTAAAAAGCAGATCCATGCTCAAATATAAAAGCAGAATGATAAAAAGTTCAAACACTGAAGGATACCAACTCACCCAGGAAATACTTCAAACCGTGTGTGTACATCACCACTTATACTCAAAGAGTATGCAATACTGAAGACACTCTCTTGTAAAATGCAGCCAAAAATGGCACTAATGTGTTTTTTTTGGCTACACTGTGTTGAAGACATGGACTTTGTGCTGTACTTATCTCCAAAGTCAATGCCAGTCTGAACATTAACAGCTATAGTAAGAACAGTGTTTCTGATTGTGATAAAAAGGGAACCTATATGGATCATTATCCCAGCCTCACATTACACTGAAATTAGGAAAAAAACCAGAAGCAAAGAATTTAAAAGACTAAGTGTTTCACAGAAGCAAACTAAAGAACTAAAACACCTCTTCTAATTTGAAATTTGGCAGAGTGTTTTACATTTGACAAAATACTTAACAAATTTGTACTTAACATGTTCTTACTGGGGTAGGGGGAGAGGTGGAAACCTGTATTTCCGGTTTGCTTTTAATGAAAGAGGAAACTAAAAGTTTTCCACAATGCTTCAGCAACAACAACAAGCTCCTTTGCTGCTTGTCTTATACCGAAACAACAAGTACTATAGCCTATTTCTGGCTACAAAAACCACACAGTAGAGTAACAAGAGGGTTGGTAATAAAATATAAGACTTTCATTAATATAATTTTTTTTTTCAAATTGCTGCCCTGCTGTATTCCAGAAATTGTAGAGAACCCCTGACACACTGTAATCTTGAAATGCATGGCAACAGCATCTGTTGGCCAGATAATCTGCTGGCCAGCACACACTGAAGGAAGGGTTCTGCAGTTTGCTGTTTCAGAGGGCTACTGGCTTCCAGCAAAAGTTAGCTGTGTGCTGGTACACCAGTCTGTTGTGTGTACAGCATTCCCAGTTACTACTGAGTATTTTCTTACTAAATAACACACTGAGAATGGGAAGTTTATATCCAACACCACAACAGTTCACTGCCTTTGATCTTTTGCTACAGCAGCCACATTTTTGTCACTTTCGCTTATTTCCATTCTGTTTTGAAAACAAACTTGTCATTTCTTTCCTATCTACTTTTTTATGTGAACTTTCTCTACAGTCAAGGTGAAGAAGTGAGAAAGATATCAAGCATCTATCCAATTACCGGTCAACTCTCTTACCAGAAGGCCTGTATGTATCTGTGGTCACATAATTGCTTTGAAAAAAAGCAATATTATGCTCCGGATGCTTCAATTCTCAGCAGGTCTGCACAATCCTTGCAGCCCACAGTTTATAATCCCTCAGAACCGAGTTTCACACCACTCCACACTCAAAATCTGTGAGAACAGGACACAGGAAGTGCCGAAGAACCAGAGGGAAAGGAAGATACTGCCAAAGCAGTCAAACACGAGGCATGATTAAGCATGGTATGTGATCTAATGCTGATCTGCTCCGGAGGGACAATCAGACACCTATCAGTGTCAGAGGAGAAATGTTTTTCACCTTGACAGCACTGCCTAGCCATTGTCCACACTCCAGAGGGTGACGGTGTCTCTATTACAGCAGAGGATCAGCAAAACAAAACCAGAGCTTTGCTGGCAAATCCTGCCATTTGGTGCATCCTTTGTCTGCGGCGCTTCTAAAAATGCGTTTCTCCAAACAAAAGTTTTGCTTTACGGGCCGGGACACAGGAGCTCCCTGCAGCCTCGTTCTGCCGGGAGTCCCTGACCCATTCAGCAGGGCGCGAGTGACTCGGCCGGGGCGACCTGGCCCGAGGCCGCCGGGACC
>NW_008656517.1:0-5962 GCF_000695815.1 Acanthisitta chloris | reverse complement strand
TCGTTGCTCTTCTCTGGACCTACTCCATCACCTCAATATCTTTTGTTAACTGAGGGGCCCAGAACTGAGCACAGGATTCAAGGTGTGGCCTCACCAGCACCAGTACAGGGGAAGAATCACCTCCCTGGTCCTGCTGACCACGCTGTCCCTGATCCAGCCCAGGATGCCATTGGCCTTCTTGGCCACCTGAGCACACTGCTGGCTCATGTTCAGCTTCCTGTCTATCCAAACTCCCAGGTCCCTTTCTGCCTGGCTGCTCTCCAGCCACTCTGTCCCCAGCCTGCAGCACTGCAAGGGATTGTTATGGCCAAAGTGCAGGACCAGCACTTGGCCTTGTTAAATCTCATCCCATTGGAGTCACCCCATCTCTCCATCCTATCCAGGTCCCTCTGCAGAGCCCTCCTGCCTTCCAGCAGATCGACACTCTCCCCAAATTCATTCTGCATGTGGGTTTCAGACAATAGAACGGGCACCAAGTCACCAACAGGAGAAACTATTTCTTGCCTTTTTATTATTATTATTCTTTCTATGCTTGGATAGGAACAAGCCACTGTGAGGAAAGGAATGGGAACATTCCAAAAATAAATCGTTGTTTGGTTTATGCACCTTTGGGTCTCATTCATAACCAGAACATTATGAGAGTAACTCAGGTTGAAATCTGCAACATTTATTCTATTACAAAGAAATTGTTTCTTTCACAGCAAAAGCTTTAGACATTGTTACCAAAGGATTGGGGGCGGGAGGGGAAGCGACTACTTGTGCTGGTGACTGTAGCAAGGACAAAACCTTCACACCCCAGGTCAACGTGTACACACAAAGCTCCTTGGTGTCTCTGAACTTTAGCTAATAGGCTCTAGTCTTCTCTGCAGCCCATGGGACCCTGAGCAGGGATTTACAAGGACAGCCGACAGACGGCATGGCACGGATGTGATTTAACTGGGACCTCCAAGGAACACAGTAAAACAAAAGCTGCTCCAAGCTGATAAGGGTTGAAAAAGAAACTCAAATGCATCAGAGTTCCTGAGCCTCTCTGTTACTGTGGAGTACTCCCAGCTAGCCTGCTCATCGGCTCAGTGCTGAAGCTACCCCAGAGATCTGGTAACTGGCGGCAAGTGCCTGGATACTATGATGCAGTTTTTGAACAAGGTTCAACAAAGCAATATTTAGCAGCTCTTTTTCTCTTGGAATACACTAAAAAGATATTACCCTGCAGTTGTCATGAACTTTGAAAGCAAAAGGCAGATAAACCAAAGGCCTGGATACAGCACTAACCATTGAGAAATAGCCCTCCCACCTCTACTGTTTGGCAACATTTGAGACAGGGCACTTGAAGCCTGCTTGAGTAGGCACCTTCATGAGTACCCAATTTTGCAGTAAGTAATTCAGTACTAATGAGTGTAGGGGTATATACAAGTGCTTGCAAGACTGTGGGCTCTGTGAGACTAGAGAAACAGGCCCAGTGCCTGGCAAACAGCATCCTGAAGGAAGACACCAGAACAATGTAGACGAAGCAGTGCCCATTTTCAATGTAGTATCTCCCTCATCTCTACTTCTTTGCCTCCCATCTAAATAACTCCCAGTGGAGAAAACAAGAGTTTGAGTAGGACAGAGACGTATTTGTCTTACATCATGCTGAATACCACTCTGCTGAGACATCATAACAATTACTTTAAGGCAGCTCAGAAAGAGCATAAAGGAGGCAAAGGGTTGTTTGCATGCGACTAGGGTGTGGGGAGGTATTTAAATGAAAGCAGGGCCTGGTTAAAGGAAATAAACTTGATATGATGCAGCATTTCAAAGCTGAAGATTGCTTTCATACAGGCAGAGATGCCCGTAACATCGTGCTTTGCCAAAGTAGCCTTATGGCTGTGAGACATATTTGCTGGGGTAGGACAGATTCCAATTAGACCGCCAGTGTAACGCTCACCACTGATGACACTTCATCTCCGAATCCAGGGTTGCCCCTAACAGACCAACCATGGACTTCCACTTTGGATGGAACCTCTACATTTCAGCTGGGTCTTTCTTGGCCACTGCCGGGCCCGGGCTACCCTCTGTTAGCCCGCAGGCAGCTGCAGGATTAGCTGGAGAATCCTAGCTTGTTTGCTTCCCACCCTAACAAATTAATAAACAACCAAATTAACCTGTTTCTCTACATTCTTCTTGGTCTGCTACATGAAAAACAACCCAACAATAGAAAACAGACTTACAATAGGGACTCAGAGCCAAGCAAAGAAGCATTATTTGCTCCCTACAGTCTCAAGAAAAGGGAATCTAAGGTATTGTACTAACAACAGCCAAACAAGGAACACCATCTTTTTTGTAAGCCTCTATTCAGCTTTATCCCCTTTTTACTTCTCCTTATTAACACAGCAGAGCACACTGCTAATTAAGCCTGATTTTTCTTTCTTGAACGTAGGCCCTAGTATGATTTAGAAATAACCTTAATCTGGTATTTGTAATTCTAGCATTTACCTCTTCCCATGATTTCCAATATGATGTTATTGCATTCTTGGCTCAAGATGAGCTTCTGTAATGCTTTAAAACACCAGGAAAGAGCTCCAGAGCGACCTAATTCCTATTGAATAAATGATGGGACATGAGCAGAGCACAGGATATTTGAATATCCTTTAAACATCACCAAAACCAGTTAATTAGTTATGCTCTACAAAGTAAAATTAAACCTCTGGGGAGGGAGACTGTTTGCTTTCCCTGTGCAACCATCCACAAACCAGGACATATCTATCACATCCAAATCCATTCACATCTCCAGCACACTGCCAGAACATCCCTTCTTGGGTATCAGCCATGGAATCGCAGAATGGTTTGGGCTGAAAGGGACTTTTAAGATCACCTAGCTCCAACCCCCTGCCATGGGCAGGGACACCTTCCACTAGACCAGCTTGCTCAGAGCTCCATCCAACCTGGCCTGGAACACTTCCAGGGGTGCCATAGCTACAGCTTCTCTGGGCAACCTGTGCCAGTGCCTCAGCACCCTCACAAGGAAGAATTTTTCCATAAGATTCAATCTAATCCTGCCCCTCGATCAGTGTGAAACCATTCCCCCTTGTCCTGTCACTCTAGGCCCTTGTAAATAGTCTCTCTCCATCTTTCTTGTCAGCTCCCTTCAGGCACTGGAAGCCTGCAATTAGGTCACCCCAAAGCCTTCTCTTTTCTAGGCTGAGTGATCCCAATTCCCTCAGCCTTTCCATCATAGCAGAGGTGCTCCATCCCTCTAATCATCTTGGTGGCCTTCTCTGGACTCACCCCAACAGGTCAATGTTCTTCCTGTGCTGGGACTGGGGTAAGTCCATCCCGCCCCCTGCCACACCAGCCCCTGTGCAAACAGAACCCTCATCTCTTGCACCAAGGGACAACAAACTGCTGGACAACCCACAGAGCCAACACCACTATTGACACTGATAATGTCCCCGTGACTGTTTGTCTGAAGGCAGCAGTGTCCCTGTCCTTGTGTGCACAGGCTGACAGGGACACCTGCTCACACACAGCTCCTGCAGTGCTCCCAGCACCTGTACTGTTCCTCAGCTGCTCACACTCTGTGCTGGAATACACAATCCGATGCTGGATAAATATGCAGAGCTCTGTCGAATTTTTCATTTGCACATACATTAATCATCACCAGAGCCCACCTCGGCTGTACTCTTTGTACAACTTTTGTTCTCTCAAAGGTGTGTATATTCATAATGATAGTGCTCATGTACCACTTAACAGTATATTTTCATTTGGCCTCAGCCACCCTCCTGAGCAGTAATTTATTACTGCTTGTCACTAGCTGCTACTAAGAGGAATACTTATACTCGGTTTATTCGCTCTGTTTAGTATTTCTTGCTTGACTCTTTCTTACACAGACAATACTGCCCAAGTCCAGAGAATCACAAATCAAAACAGCCAAGTTTCTGGGCCTTCCACCTGCACTTGTGTTGTACTTCCCACCTTTCTGCCTGCAAGAGCAAGACTTTCACTTATTCCTTCTCTTTTAATGCAAGGGCCTAATGCAGTCTGACGGCTCTGGGAGCTGCAAGTACACAGTGAACATCTATGTAGATGATGAAAATGGGAGAGAAGAAGGCAGGGATGTCTCAAGGGCCTGCCCATGCTGACTTTACTGCTTAAGGACCTGACTCAATATGCCAGGTGGGCCCAGGGGTTGTACTACAAATTAACTGCAGAGCTTTCTACCTGCAAAGCAGCACAGGTTGCTGCTCTCCCATGGCTGCTCCTTAACCCTGCTGGGAATACAGGGACACAGTGGAGATTTTAACCAGTGGTGTTAAAACCAGTCAGTGTTACCTGTGAACCACAAGCTAGATAAAAACAAGGAAAGCTCTTTCGTATGGTGCATCAGGAAATTTGGAGGCCTGTAGAGGACAAAAGCTTCCCCTGTTAGTTCCCCTTACAGAGAAAAATAAAAATAAATAAAGGAAGAAAAGCACCATTTTACTATTTGCAAACAATTTTTTTCCTCAGCCTTGGTAAATATGTGTTTTGTCTTTGCCCCTGCGTGAGCTCTGCAGGAGGATTTTCCGTAGATGAAATTCTGGTGAGTATTCCTGTGAAAAATTAATTGTCCTTATTGCACCACCTTTCACAGCCGTGAGTTATTGCCTCACCTACACCTCATTTTTCACTTGTGTACTAAGTTGGGTTTCCCATCACTGAAAAGGCCTCAGAAAAACCTGTACCCTGGCCTGCAGGTGCTTGGCCTGCACGAACCAAGCTGATTGTCACCCTCTCTGTCCCCACCAAGCCTGGCGAGCTGCATCCCAGATGGGCACAGGTACTGTACTGATCCCAGGGAGTTAAAGAAAGAGGGATCTAAGACCACAGCAATCTATTTCCAGGTTAACAGATTTAACTCCTTCTGTGGCTTTGCAGGAAATTAACTGCTTTATAAGATCCTAGAGTGCACAGAAAGCAAAATCAACATGCCTCAGATTACATTGTTTACAGCTTTGTACCCTTACATACACCCTCCTTTTGTCATACATGACTTTCAAGTAGTTAAGTTACTTTATTCAATATTATTCTATTCAGAGTTCTTAATTATGTTACAAAAATAGCAGAGTAGTGTTAATTGCTGCAGAATTAGCAAGGTAGCTAAAAGAACTTACCTAAGACTAACTGAGTAAGTCTCAAAGGGGGAGTTGTTGCAAGGGGCCCCAGACAGGAATGCACCCAAGGACATAAATTCTCACACCTGTGACCCGCTTATCCTGGAGCAGTGCAGAGGAGCCAGCAGAAGTTAACCATGACCAAGATAAGGATCTTGCTAATCTCCAAACCAGGTAATGAGCTGAGCCAAGACCATCAAGGGAAGGAAGACTCAAAGTTAGTGGAAAGGACTCTAAGAGACACCTTTTCAACCATCACAAAGGACCCCAAAAGACTATAAAAAACCCCCATGGAAGACCCCCAAGAAGCCACTGGCTCAAAAGTGGGCTAAATAGCATAAGAAGTGAGAGAATCACTAACTAATTGACAACAGGATACTAATTAGTAAGCATTAAGTAACTTGTGACCAATAAACACCAATTTCTTTGCTTCTGAAATGTATAAATAGTAAAAAGTTTGAATAGTTGGGATGCAGCTTGGCTGAGCATCCCCCACTCATAAATAATGCCTGTTCTTAATACAACATCGCTGTTAAGAGGTTTTATTCCCCATTTCAGTGACAGTACCTGTATCTCATGCTCACCTCAGCACTGCTGCCTTTCCCCCATGCCTGCAAGCTGTGCACCCACACATGCCTGGATGTGCACACATGTGTACACATGAATATGTGTGTGCAGTGCATCTCTGCCTGTGCAGCATTCCAGGGGCAGCCTGCACTCCCCTGGGCACCACACCTCGAGCACACGTGTGTGGGGTGTGAGCACTGACCCCTTATGGCCACCTCCTCCATTCCCCACCCCTGCATAGAATCATTGAATCAACCAGGTTG
>NW_008656516.1:988-2686 GCF_000695815.1 Acanthisitta chloris | reverse complement strand
TTCAGCTTCCTGTCTATCCAAACTCTTCTCAATTATGTCTCAGATCAGCCTGCCTAAAGCCTAAGGTTGAATGTAAAAGCCATTCCAAAACTAATAACAGAAATGAAAGATGAAGCATCTGCAAAGGGAAGAAATATTCATCATCTCACTTCACTGAGCATTTAAACTCTCAAGACTTACATGTCTGTTTGGGGGCAGGGGAGAGGCCTCTGAGCTATTCTTATCCCGCAAGAGCATTTAAAGTAACTTCTCCGTACACTCTCATTAATTTTTAATACATTATTATGGGGATGTCCATCTTCTCCTTTTAACAGCTTTTATTTTTGTATCAGACAAGTAGCATGCCCAAAGTGCTTACTTGCTATTCTATGTATGGAAATGAAATCAGTGCTTCACATAGAAATTGTAAAGAATGTGGATCACAGTGTTTACCAGATTGCAGCTGAATACAGAATTTTGACTGCTAAATGTTCCCACTGGCAGCTGGAAACCAGTCCACGTAGGCACCTTCCAATTCCCAGTTAATAATTACTGCTGGCTACACTAATTAGCCAACTGCAGCACTGGTTCCTTTGAAAACGCTGGGAAGTTCACAACTCATGTAACAATAGGCTGCGGTTGGTAAAGTGAAGCTCAGGTCTCTTTTCCCTAATCAAAATTCTCTATTTAGAGGGATCTTTGCTGAAATTTACATGTGATTTAACCCACAGTGACTGGAGTCTTTAATCTAGAAAAGTGAGTGAGGGTTAGCAGCCTATTACTGCAGTGGTTATGAAGAAATTATTTAATATTTACTGTTAATTGGAAACGCAGTGTGACTGAGAGGAAGTACACTGGTCATGTTCTAATCATAAAATCATTTGGCTTGGCTTGACCTTAAAGATCATCTAGTTCCAACCCTGCTGCCATGGGCAGGGACAACTTCCACTAGACCAGATTGCTCAGAACCTCATCCAATCTGGCCTTGTACTCTTCCAGGGATGGGACATCCACACTTCTCCCAGCAACCTGTTCCAGTGCCTCACCACCCTCATTAATGGCATTAATGTGTTAATAAAAATTACAGGACAGCATCAGAGGATTACCAGCATAAGGTGCTGCAGCAGTAAACCCACAAACAGCTCAACCGCAAGCAGTACCAGATTATTTTCTTAAAACGAGAAAAAAAACAAAAAACAAAACCCTGTGAAATTAAGATTCTGACTTTCCCGTCGAGATACGAAGTTTCAAGCACTGGCCTTCAAACATCAAAGGAGCTGCGAGCTCAGCTTTGGCTGTGATCTAGAAGGAAACAGGAAAGAAGAGCAGGGGGAGAGTTAGGGCATCCTTTCCTTCCCGCACTGCCGGTGGGTCCCGCAGCGGCTCCTCTTGGGACAGTCTGCACCTGTGGGACACGCCAGGGCTGCGGGTTCCCGCACTGCCGGTGGGTCCCGCAGCAGCTCCTCTTGGGACAGTCTGCACCTGCGGGACACGCCAGGGCTGCGGGATACACACGAGGGGTGCGGGACACACACGAGGGGTGCGGGACACATAATAGGAGTGTGGGATACAAACCAGGAGCGTGGGATAAACGCCAGGGGTGCGGGACAAACAATAGGAGTGCGGGACAAACACGAGGGGTGCAGGACACGCACCAGGGGTGCAGGACACACTCCAGGGGTGCAGGACACGCCAGGGGTGCGGGACATGCACCAGGGG
>NW_008656516.1:0-419 GCF_000695815.1 Acanthisitta chloris | reverse complement strand
GGGATACATGCCAGGGCTGCGGGACACACGCCAGGAGTGCAGGACACACACTAGGGCTGCGGGACACACAGCAGAGGTGCGGGACACACGCCAGGGGTGCGGGGCACAAACCAGGAGTGCGGGACACACTCCAGGGCTGCGGGATATACGCCAAGGGTGTGGGATACACACCAGGGGTGCGGGACACACGCCAGGGGTACGGGATACACAATAGGAGTGCGGGACACACGCCAGGGGTGTGGGATACAAACCAGGAGTGCGAGACACACACTAGGGGTGCGGGATACACACGAGGGGTGCAGGACACACACTAGGGGTGCGGGATACACACCAGGAGTGTGGGATACAAACCAGGAGTGCAGGACACACGCCAGGGGTGCGGGACAAACAATAGGAGTGCGGGACAAACACGAGGGGTG
>NW_008656515.1:9116-17077 GCF_000695815.1 Acanthisitta chloris | reverse complement strand
GTTTGCCGTTATCCAGGCTGCCGGCGGTAGGTTGATTATGTGTGTGTTTGGGTTTTGAATCAATATTTATTTACAGGACTCGGGTATTAATCACTCA
Source organism: Acanthisitta chloris (assembly GCF_000695815.1). NCBI lineage: Eukaryota > Metazoa > Chordata > Aves > Passeriformes > Acanthisittidae > Acanthisitta > Acanthisitta chloris. The sequence goes on along the minus strand of NW_008656515.1, from coordinate 16,980 downwards.
TGCCTTGGAAAGCTCATTAGTGGTGACTTGTTTCCATGACGACAGGACCCCTCTGAGCCTTCGGGGTTATCTATCTGCCCGGTTTATTTATTTTTTTCTTTTCATGGAGTGTATTTGTTCTAGTGTTTTTTGTAACTGAGGAGAAAAACAAGCAAATAAACCTTGTGCGGTCCTGTGACCCCCGTTTGGTGTTTCTCTAACGCTCAATTATTTCCCCAGACTTAATTAATGATGTATGAATGAGATTAAGCAAGTCTGTGAGTTCTACGTATTTCCTAGTACTTGTGTTACTGACTTACCTCCTTTAGCTATAAAGCTGAGACTAAGATATGGTTTGACTTGTCTCTTGTTCAAAGTAGTCCTTAGACATGTTTATGCTAAAAAGTGTCGTGTTTGTTATCTCTTTGTGTATCACATAGTAGCAGAGAACCCTTTGAAGAGCATTGCAGTTCGGTCTCTGTAGTTTTACTGCTATAACAGAGCTGGGGATCAATAGTGAATAGTCACTTTGTCACCTTCTTGGGGTGTGACCTTGACAGGTCTAACTTCTTCATATCCCACTCTGCTTAACAGAAGGAAATACTGTTCATTTGTACCTGAGCTAATCAAGCAAAACCCTTCAGTCTAAGGTACTGTTAAAACTTAGTACAAGAGTATACTGTGTTCTGTTGCGAGGAGTAAATGTATCTTATACATCTCTTTTCCCTAATGGTATAGGTGAAAAATCTTCCTTTTTAACTCCAGTCTTTATTTAACATAGCAGGGTCCTGCTGGCTCTGTAAATGATGTGTATTGTTTTCATCCATCTGAAAATAGTGGTTCTAATCCTGTTCATGCTACCTATCAGTCAGTGCTTTCCTGGGTTAACTTCATCAGAGTCAGGTAAAAAGGAGAGGCTTTAGCCTCCTGAAATTTGTAGAAATATCTACTATGACAAGGAGTATACATCCACAGAGAAGATGCAAGAGTAAAGAAAGAAAAGACTGTATAACTGTATGACAGTCTTGATCACTTGCCTTAGCATTGCAATGTGAGAGAGACTTAAATGCTTTTTGAGAGAGAGCAAGCACACACTTTTAACTTAACTAGATGTTAGGTTAAACATCTGCAACTATTCCACCAATTTTCGTAGGTTTCTGGTAAACATTTTAATATATAAGTGTTACATTGACAAGCATTGAGAGTGTGTGAGAAATGTTTTAGAATATACAGTTCTAAACTAAGATACTGCTGGAGAAATGTTCAGTTGTGACTGTTTTAGATTACAGGACTAGCAAGTTATAACAGTAGGAGAACTTCAGTATGAAGCCTACATTTTTCTTCTTGCTTGAATTACTTTTTAAGTGAATAAACTGTTATAAAATAACTGTCTCTTTCATACTGTGAGAGTCTATCCCCAGCTCAGCTCAGTCCAGCAAAGTGCTAGGATATATGCCTCCTTCCAAACGCATTGGAGTAGGCAAATTGCACTTCAAGCTAGTACTTAAATATCCTAAAGAATCAAGGCCTGTGACCTTGACTTCTGTGTTCTGTTTTTTAGCAGCTTAGTAGTGAGACATCTGAAAATATTTCTTGTGAATTGAGGACCATTACCAGTGAAGTAATTATACGACAATCCCATGAAGAGAAAGAAAAAAGTGAAATCTTAGTCAGCATCTGTTCCCCTTTGGGTGTCATTGACTTAAATTTCCATACTGAATGATCAAATTTTTGCTATTTAGTGATGCAGTCAATACAGGTAGAGAGGAAGTGACCAAGGTTTTACTCTGTGCTTCATGTCCTCTGTAAAGCTCAGTCTTTTATTACTGGTGCTAGTAAGAACAGATATTCCAGTTCAATTCTCAGACCCTAGTTGCCATGAGTAGAAAAGAATTCTTCATTTTATTCTAAGACTGATAACGGGTGGCAAGAAAGATAATTCATAAGAAGTCCTTACTACTTCTATAGATTTTTTCAGAGCAATAATCACTTAAGGTTGTAAGAAGACATCTGAATATATAAGCTGTCACTGATAAAGGTGTTCAATTTGAGGGAGTGGAATAAATGTACATGGACGTGAAGGCTAAATCTATAGATATGGATGATCGTATTGGTTTACATTGTATTTTACTCAGCATTATACCAAAGTAACTTGGATATAATGTACACTGGTTTTCATAAACTAAAGTGCTAATGGTGTTCATATTCAAGGAACTCACATTGCTCAAGTTGCCTATTGCAGGCATGTGGAAACAGACTTAATATTGGTTGTTTGTCTTGTGTTGGAGGTTCCTCAACTGGGGCGAATAAGACACTGGACCAGCATTTAGTGGAGATGGTTGAGCTCCTTTCAATGTAACTGATTTACTCTTGACAAGTCACTTTATCCCTCTGTTTTAACTTTCATCCTCCCTCTGTTTGTCATCATTCAGTGTTGCATATTTGGAGTGTAGGATCTTCGGTGTAGAGTCTTGTTATGAGCATACATTGTGCCCAGACAGATCTCTGTTGGAGCACCAAATGTTAGTGCAGTACAATAACAAGAAATAATAGCCACCATTTTCCCTGTATCTATCACTGGGATCTTTGCATGATCCCAGGTAACTGAGAGGCAGTGAGATTGTTGCAGGTTAGTGTGAAGATGTAATGGAGGAATTGTCTCTAGTGCTAGTTCCTTAACATTCTTTTTCCTAAATATATTTGAAGAAAGCATCTTTCAGAGAAGAAGTTCACAGATGTGTCCTTCAAGGACTTGAGAATAAAGCATGGCTCACTCCTGCTTTTCCTGAACACCTATGTTTGCTGTCAGGTTAAATGTACTGGTTTTCTGGATGTAAAAATAAGGGAATTATGAGTTTAAAATGGGCATATTGGCAGCAAGGGATCATCAAGGGCAGAAACCAGTGCTAACTATCCAAAGTGAAATCATGATTTATTCTTTTTTAATTCTTTTCCCTTTTCCCGTGTTTTTAGGAGGGAGAAAGGCAGATGACTTTCCAGGTATACTTTTTGAGCTTATAAGATATGCAGCCTCATTTGACAGGAGTGAGTAATGGTATTAGAAAGGTATGAGAGCTGTTTCTATGTTACTCCAGTTGGGAGCTTAATTATGTTCTTCATAAACTACTATAAAGTAAGCTATAAAGTTTATAAACTTCAAAATGTGATGTACTTGATTCAGCTATGGTTTTGGGGTTTTTTGTGGTCTTAATTTCCAAATCACTCTACTAATCAGTCCTGGTGCTTTCTGATAAACCAGGGTTTTAGACTGAGGCAGGGTTGTTTCCTATGAAAGATTTACAGGTGGAAAAACTAACTTTTAAAGTGATCTCTTTTTCTCTTATATATGGTAGATTTACTTCTGTTTTTCATCAGAATTTAACTGCCAAACTTAAGATAAAACAAAGAATATATTTTTGCATACCAGTGGTAAAGTAAAACTCTTCTGTTTCAATCATTTTATGCTTTTTTTTAAAATGAGACTTCATAAATACAAAGATGTAGAAAAGCTCCTTTCTGACTTTTCTTTTACTTGCTCTATTTTTAACGATCTGTGTACAGTCATTTCAAAACTACTTAGATTTTAAGGCCCAAGTTGGGAACAACTCAAAGAAGTCTGTGTTTTAAAAAAATCTGTTCAGAAGGGAAGCCTCTCCCACATCTCTAAGATGCCTAATGTTATACACCTGCAAGTTCACATGTATAAACTCTCTAGTCACTTTGGAAGTTTTGGACCTGGGTGTGTTTTCTACTTGCAGAATAGGTGAAAAGAGACATCAGCTCAAATTATCACTAAATTCAAGTGACTTCCATATCTGTTTATTGTTCAAACCAATAATGGAGTTCAGTAGCATCTCAGCCATGAGACAGTGCTTCTGACTGCCTTTTCCCCTCTGCTGGCATGGTACAGCGTTGCTTTTATAGCAGGCCTGGTTTGCCCAGGCTGTTTCCTTTGTAGGAGAGATGCTCTGAGCACAGTAGCTGACAGGTCTGCCTGGCTGGCTGTGCAGTGGGGGAAGCCAAGGTGTGATTTGTGATGTTCTCTGGGGATAAGGCAGGGAGAGCCTTCACCTCTGCATGTGCAGCAGCCCTAGCAGCAGCTTGCCAGCTACTCCTTCAGTCTCCTGATTTGTAGGCTGACCTTTCCACACTAGTGAAGCTTAGCAGGCCCACCCAATTTTCTCACTTTATGCCAGGATGTCTGATGTTGCAGACAGGGAGTCTGTTCCTGCTCTATTTGGAGGCAAGGGCAGAATTCTCACTGATTTCCATAGGAACAAGATGTATTCCTAAACATGCTTCAGGAGCTAGAAAGAAACTTCCTAATAAAGAACCAGACTGTAATGTTACACAAAACATGAAGCATTGTTCTAGGCTTCAAAGCCCTTAACAGTGACGTGTCTGCAGACCAAGCACTGCAAACAACAAATCTCAGGGCATTACTGGCAGGACTGTAGAGAATTACCCACTCTCACTCTGTCCACAGAAACAATTGAGGCTTCAGAATGTTGCTGATAAAATCCTATTTATTCTAATGGATGCAATTCAAGCCCCTGAGGTTATATCAGAAAAGGAATTCTAGAAGCAGTGAAGTGTGACCTAGTAGCTGTTACCCAAAGGTTTTATTGTGTCAAGAAGAAAATGCCATGGGATTTTAATTTACCTGAAGAAGCAAAGTACCCTTTCTCACACCAGTGTGGAGACTGTTGGAAGTTACCAAGGAAAAGTTTGGACTGCAATTGTGCTGCTGTGAGCTGTTGTACTTTAGCCAGACTGGCTTCTAACTAAAACTTTTTTTTTTCTTTTTCCTTTGGATATTAATTTTTAAGGTGGGGACCTTCTACCCCTCATCTTCCACTTACTGACATGTGACTGTGTGTCACTTAACAGTGAAACCTTTTCAGTTACAGGCTTTAAGAGGGGTTGAAATGAATTACTTAGAGCCTGTAGGAGGTAGGGGTTTCCAAAACATAGCTCATGGATATCTGTGATTCCTTACTTCCTTTCTAAAATCCATGTAGTCTGTTCATTTAGCCACTAGAAAGACACTGTTGTGTACAAATAGAGTTGTCAAGGTGCAGGGAAGTGGTGGGCAGATACAGACAGTGCATTTTGCATTGGTGTTGAATGCCCAAGCATGAGAGCTCCAGGGCTGCTTTTCCACACAATTTGCAGCTTGTGGTAGTCAGAATATCATTTTACCTGGTTATCAGGTGAGCATGGTTATCTCCCATCTCTGAGTGGTTTGATTTTTGTGGTGAACATTTGAGAGACTGCCTTTTTTCCCTGTAGTTTCTTAACAGCATCAACATTTATTAAATTCTTCTTCACCTCTTCCCCTGCCCGGTAATGTTTACACTTCTAAAAAAACCAATAAAGTTAGAAAGCTTTGTCTCGTAAAGTGTGTGGCTGACATGCTTTCCCATTATGTCACTTCCCAGGTAATTAATATTTTAACATTCAAAAATATAGGCAAAAATCTACAGAGATGAACTTTACCAAGAAAATTGTGTCCACTTCAGACACTTTATCTTGAATGGCAAATATAAATGTCCAATATTTATTAAAATCCAGAGTACTGGCATGGTTTTAAGTTAAGTGTGGGTTCTTTTCTCATGTCTTGTTTTTTCAGTATGACCATGGATTATGTCATTGGACAGAAAGCTGCTAAGATAAGACCACACTTTTTGATTTTCCAAGATAATAGTCCAAACTCCCTATGCTAAAGATACAAAATAATTCTATTTCTAAAGGTACAAATATCCCAAAATGCAGAAATTGAATAAAAATCTGTTTGGACGATTCACTTGAAAGCTGTAAAAGACAATATAAAACTATAGCATGAAGTGGTGTCAGCTCAAAATTTCATGGTCCTGAAGAACTTTGTCCAAAAGGAGAGAAATGTTGTGCATGTATTAATGGAAATGAATGGAAACTGAACATTTTCACAGGATGCATTTCATTGCTATTTTGCAGTAGGAAAAAAAAAGGCTATCTTCTGACATTCATATTGTCAGTTACACAAGCAGTTAAGTTCCCCTTATAGATATGCAGTGAAGAAGCCCTGGCCTGAGCAATATACTGGTTCCATATCTGGCTTCTTGGGAGAGTTGCTCACTGACAGATAGGGCTTGAATTGAAAAGTCATGAGAAAAATCAGTGAGTGGCTGTTCTCAATACTGAAATAATTTTTATGAGGCAAGTTCAATACAATCATGCTTGTGACCTTTTTTTGATTGTGTGGAGTTTTAAGAGTAATTCACTGTGATCCTGTTGTAAAGCATTGTAGCATGGCAGCATTTCCTTGATTAAGATATTGCTGAATTTTCATTTTTAGAAACACTACTGGCAGGGATTTAGAAACCTGGGCTCTAGCCAGAAAAATGAACAATCACTGAAGTCAACTATGCAAGGAGAGACTACGTACACAAGTTGGAGACATTAGCCAGTGCAGTGGTTACTGAGCCACATCCTGTTCCACAGCCCTTCAAGGACAGGTGGCAAATGGAAAGGGGCCTGTGGCCTTGATGCTTTTCTGCTTCTAACCTGTCATTTGTGACAGTCTTCAGGTTGTTCTATTGCTGGAAGAGCAGCAGAGCATACAAATCACTGCGTGATCAGCATCTCTGCTGCAGAGTGCCAGGCTCAGTCACCCTTAACTTCTTCCCATTTTTGTTCACTTCCTTTTTGCTCGGGGTCAGTCAAAAGCAGCTCCCCTGAAACTCTGTAGAGGATTTACATCAGAAACATGTTATGTAAGAAAACAGCTCATATCGTATATTGATGATAATTACTTTTTAGGAGCCTCACACATAGAAGTATATTGATAAATTACAAGCTCATCTTGCTACAATTTGCCTTTATTTCAGAGGAGAAGAGCACAGGTGAAGAGTTACTGATTAGGTCTCAAATATTTCTTTAATATGAAATAACCGTTTTCAAGACATATATCCTACTTTTATAAGTCCATGGGAAAATTCCTATTTATTAGAACAGGAGCAGGGTTCAAGCCCCATGTGCCTGAGGGATGCAGTTGTGAAAGCAAATCCTTGCTGAGTCCACTCTGCAGGAATTGGGATGCACTCCTGGGCAGTAAACTAAATATTAAACAATGAGAAATTTATGAGGGAGGGAATTGGCAGTAATAACACTTCTTTTGCCTTTCTACTCTTTATCATCAGGAGCATGATCTTGTTGCAGTTACAGAGACTTGGTGGGATAGCTCACGTGACTGGAATACTGTCAGGGATGGCTACATACCTTGATAGAATCATAGATTCCCTCTCAGTAAAAAATCAAGAAAAGGGGGGAAGGAGTCTTGTATGGATAAGAGAGGAGCTTCTGGTAAAACTCAAACAGAAGAAGGAAATTTCTGGAATGTGGAAAAAGAGATAGGCAACTTGGGATGAATATGAGCACATTGTCAGAATATGCAGGACATGTTGAGGAAGGCTAAGGTTTATTCGGTGTTAAATCTGTCAAGAGGTGTCAAGGGCAACAATAAGGGCTTCTTCAAGTGCATCAGTAGCAAAAGGAAGACTATGGAAGATGTGGGTCTGCTGCCAAATGAGGTGGATGATGTGGTGATGAAGGATACAGAGAAAGCAGAATTACTGGATGCCTTCTTCGTTTCAGCTTTTTCTGCTAAGGCCAGCTCTCAGGAATGGCAGATCCTGGAGGCAAGAGTGAAAGTCTGGAGAAAAGCTCCTCAGGACATGAGAGACATGGAGCTCCTGAAGCAGATGCAGTGAAGGGCTGTGGAGATAGTGGGGGGTCTAGAGCATCACTCTTGAGAGAGGAGGCTGAGGGAGCTGTGCCTGTTCAGCCTTGAGAAGGGACAATTGAGAGGGGATCTCATTAATACATAAAAATACCTGAAAAGTGA
>NW_008656515.1:0-9076 GCF_000695815.1 Acanthisitta chloris | reverse complement strand
AACAGGCACAAATTGAGTCACAGGAAGCCTCCTGAATATGAGGAAAAACTTTACTGTGAGTGTGGCAGAGCACTGGAACAGGCTGCTCAGAGAGGCTGTGTAATCTCCTTCTCTGGAGAGATTCAAAACCCACCTGGATGTGATTCTGGGCAGCCTGCTCCAGGTGACTCTGCTTGAGCAGGGGGATTGGACTAGATGATCTCCAGAGGTCCCTGTCAGCCCCATCTATTCCGTGTTTCTGTGATTAGCTTTCCACACTTTTGTGTCATTCTCCACAGAGAACTGTTCAGTCCATTAATTGTCTTTGTTAGAAAGTCTCTTTCTTCTTTCTCATAGTAACATATTAATAGCAGGGAGAGTTCTATCTGTCATTAGTCATTCAAGCCCTAAGGCCATAGTCTAAAGTTTGCTTCTTTTTATTCTAGAATTTATTACACGTAAGAGAAATTAATACGTACCTGCATGCACACATATAGGCAAATATGCATTGCTCTCATTAAAATTATTTGACATTGTGTTTTCATTTTGTGCTTTTGTATTGGTCTGTTCTCTGGGTGAGAACATGAGGGCTGCAACAAGGTTAATGCTTATGGCAAATTTTGGTCCAGAGTTTTTAACCTTTATTTCTATTTCCTAACCTCACCTAGCTTATCCCTAAATTGTCTTGAGGAGATTTTGAATAGCATGAACATGCGGCCAAATGAGAACTAAAAAGAATAGAATTTATTACTCTATGTATTGAGCGTAAGTAACATCACTCTACACTAACTGTAGTGATGGAAACGAAATATGGAATAAACATATTCACAAGGCTTAACGGTTCAACATTTAAGATATTATTTTTCTTTTGTTCTTCTCTGAAGTATGAAATTTAATCCAATAGTTTTAATTTAAAGGTTATTACAGTCCAGCCTTAAAGCATCAAACAAGAGCTCCCAACACACTTTTCAGAAACAGCCTGTACTGCACCTGTCTCCCAGAAAGCCCTAGTCAAGACTCTGGGTGCTAGGTGCTTTTCAAGGAAAGATGAAAGGGGAGCAATATTCTTAAGGCAGTCAGCACTTTTCTTAAGCAGGATGTGTTTATGTTATTGTCTGTTTTGATAATTAGGCTTGAACAGCAAGCATTGTTTTTGCCATCTTCTGCGTTAAGAGTTGTATTACAACAGACAATTAAAAGCCCTGTAGAAAATGAGTGATGTAAATGAAACTAGTGCAGTTCCTCTTCATGATCAAAGCTGGGATTTCTCGTTGTTTCATGAGCCTAATTCTGCTTTCCTTTGCTTTTTCCTTTCCTTTTCCTTTCTGTCTGGTATGAAGCAAATGTTCTGGTGTTTGGGTTTCAAGCATCAAAACCAAACAAATGCTTATCCCATGCAAGCATTAATGTCTCTTCTCATTTTTTTCCAATTCAGCAGCTAAAACAACACAAAATACCAGTCAGTTGCATAGACTTGTAGGAGAATTTATGTTTGGCACAGAGTGGTCCTCCAAATGAACATGGTTTTTGTGTGAATTGAGATGCTGAGCACATGATATGATCAGTTGTTTCCAAAGGGATCATCATTGCAAGTCCTCAGAAATCCTGTCTTCTTGCAGGAGATCATTTTTCGTGATGGGAAAACCAGAGACTCAGAGTTTGAAGAGTTTAGAAAACCATTACAAAAACCCCAAAACCTTGTTTAAAGAAGTAGATTACCTATGCCCTTTTCTTGAAAACAAGCTGAGATGTGGTCCTCAAGGAACATGGTGTCTTCCGTTCTTAAGCCTCTACTGGCTGTGCTTGTCATAGAATCACGAACTTTTTTAATCCATTTGCAGAAAGTGCTGTTAATATGAAATGTAATAGTATTTTTTGATAGCTATCTCCTGGCTGTAGGGTGGAATTATCACATGTGTCATTTCTGTTTCCATGCTGAGTGTAATCCATCGCTATGATGGTTTAGTTCATTTGGGAGGTGGGGCAGGAGGAAGGATGTAACCAAAATTAATTGTCTAGCTGTAAGCAGCAAAGCAGACCCAATAAAGCAAGCCATGTGTTATACTGCTTGCTACTGCTAACAAATATAACCATATAACAAAACCATACATAGTGGTATAAAAGTACAGGGCCTGAATTTTGAAGCACCAAGTGATAATGGATGCAATGGAAATTCATCAGGATGGCAATTTATTTGGCCTTCTTTCCCTTGTGAAAGGGATCCAGAGCCTCCAGCAAGACTGAGCAGAAAGGTCTATGATTTAAAATACAGAAACAAGCACCTAAGCAATACTGAAGTTTGTTCTATCACAACAGTGAAGGATCTCTGAAAATGTAACAATATGGGTAGTTAGGAGCAGTTCTCCTACATTAGAAGGATGAAGTAATGTCTTAAGAGCATGCTGCTTTAAGACAAAAGTAGTAAAATACCACATAAAATTTAAAAAATAAATTCTACATCATCTCAGTTCCTTTAGGGGTATGCTATATCAGGCTTTGATCAAAACTGAAGTTCACCAGAACACAAAACCTTCATCATTTTTCACTGTATAAAGCACTATAAAACAGACAGTAAACCCCTCAAAACACAAGTGATCAGCAGGATACACATAAGGCATAAATATCTATACAATATTTGTGAAAAAAAGACAGAAAAAAAAATAAAAGGAAGATTCTTATTCCTGTCTCATTGTGACAACAAAAGGGCTCAGCTGCTTTCCTAGAAACAACTTAAGGACCAAATTAGTTTGGTTTTTACTGAAGATCTTATTCTACAGGGGCCACAAACTAAGCAGTGTGCAGGCAGACCACAAGTCTGTTGAAGCTTTTGCTTGCTGTGTAGCCTGTGCAGGGTCCACACCATTTATGAGTTGAATTTCTGGACAGGAGTCATGTGTAGACAGCAATAACTGCATGTCAGTATCATGGCTTTGGCCTTTAATGTGAATCTGCTTTCAAGATGTAAAAGTCTATTTGAAGAGTTTTATTGCCTGCTCTGACTCTGAGTTGTGACTTCATTATATTCCATGGTTTTAGAATCCAAAGTTGGGTCAGTAAGGTTATATGTATCACATAGTGACATTTTGTTCCTGTAGCTGAACATTAGAATTTGAGGCTATTGGTAGTTCATATTTGCCCAAAGCAGACTTTCAGACAGCCTGGGGAATGTTTTCTAATGCCAAAAGCTTCCAGAAAACTGGTCTTCGCAGCCATTGGAAGGTAACTTTGAAGTCATGATCTCTCCTTGTAGAGTATTGCTTCACTTTTTTTTGTATAGGCATTGTGCAGGGATGGAGGACAGGACAAGGACAGTGGGATTTGGTGTGGCCCTTTTGGGTTGGGCAGATGACACAGGAAAAAGGATGTAAGAGTGGATGTTTGGGTCAGGTGAAACATCTATTCAACTTGCTGCTGTATCTGATGTTGGCTGGGCTAGGTATCCTATCGTGTATGTATAGGGAAATGCGTTTCCCCAGATATGCTCTCTCAGCTCATGGCTGTGTGTGTCACAGGTACTTTCTGCCTGTCATTAGAATCATAGTTTTATGTTTTAATAGCTGTTGGTGGATGGCTTTATGTATAGAATTTGTTTAATAACAATACTTAAAAGATATGTAAGCTTTTTGTCATAGAGAAATCCAGTGAAATTGCCTGTTGTGTGGGGAAAAAACCACCTCCTTTTGTTTGTTTTCAAAGTGCTATCTGATAATAGTGTAATTCTTGTATTATGAGAAGTGATGTATGATTGCTGTCTATTCAGTTTGTCAATGCAACTTGTAAATTTTCATGAACTTTTATAAGGCTCCTTCGCACCTGAATCTTCCTAGTCTGTTTCAGTGCTTTGAATACAGAAAACATTCTACACCTCTCACTATCCTTTTCCTTCCATCCTGATCCCTTTCCAGCTCTAGAGATGTAGAATCACCATAAACTAGTACTGTGATATAATGAGCTTTTCTTTTTTTCCCTTTTTTTTCTCATCAGCTTTTGAAATTCTGTCTGCTCACTGCTACTGAGTACTAAATCACCATCTGCATAGAATTGACATGCAGAGTTTTATTGTAGCTTTCCTATCTCTCTAAGATGCAGTGACCCACCCAGTGCTGGAGCACATCACTGTGCAAAGCTAGTAAGGAGAAGGGGTTTCCTCCCTGCATTACTTCGCGTTTACCAACTTGAATTTCATTTGCCATTTTATCCCCCAGTTACTCAGCGAGTGATTGATCCTACTGGAATTATTTCTGGGTGAAGGCAAGGAAGTGTTCTGCCAAGCTGTGGATGCTTTGAAGGGGGAGGCAGCTCAGTGTAAAGGAATGTGTGTCTTGGGGCTTGTCATAGTTTTGAGGAATTGGAACTCCTTTAAATTCTCTAAAATAATTTTGGTCAAGAAATTCCATTAAGCCCGTGCATTTCTTTGCCTTCTGCCACAGAGTCTTTGAAGGATTTAATGGGCAAAACCTGACAGCCAACTAAGGTTATGGAGGAGCAGTGACAGTGGGAATGTGGAAGCGCTGCCTTACTAGTTTTCAGCATCAAGGGCACAGTGGGAGAGGGGCCAACTAAGGTTATGGAGGAGCAGTGATAGTGGGAACGTGGAAGGGCTGCCTTACTAGTTTTCAGCATAAAGGGCACAGTGGGAGAGGAAGAGAGACCTGGAATCACAAAAGAGAGATAAAGGTTGGTCATCACTAGAAATCTGTTAACTTAGAAACACAGTGTCTTGATAGCAGGATGATGCTATGTTCAGGTACTTGATCCAGTGACTGCAGAAACGTGCATAGAATACATGCACTGTGGTTATCGTGGTTCTGTAGGTTTTTGGTTTTTCTCAACTGGCAGCAGTGAAGCAGTTTGTTCCAGCACAACAACTATGGCTTCATGCTGTGTTTCCTGAAAGATTTGAAATTTCTGAGGCAGAAATGGTACTTGGTTTTTGCTCACTATGTAGTTGTTTTGGTCAGCAGTAGGAATTCGACTTCTTGGTGCTGAGACAAGGGACCTTCAAAGTGATCTGAATTCCATATGCTTATTCAGACTGCTTGAAAATTAGAGTATGTGTTCTCAGGGATGCAGTAGTTGGGCTCCCTGTGTAAAACAATCCTAAGGTGTATCTCCTCACAAAACAAGGAGAAAAATCTTCAAGGTTTTCAAGTCTTCCTAAAATCGAATCTTCAAGGTTTTCAAGTCTTCCTAACCCTATAAATCATAAGTTTTGCCCACGTGGAAGCTAGCAATATTTTCAGTCAGTCACCAAATATTTAGGGATTTTCCCTCCTGGTGCCTTTACCTTGGCTAGGGTATGGGTGGTAATTGTTACCTTGTTAGGAAAACAAATTTCACCTTTACCTTGGCTAGGGTATGGGTGGTACTTGTTACATTGTTAGGAAAACAAATTTCAGTTATTGATGTTACAAAAGAATTTGGCTCATTGTGGAGTCTCTGAGTGTGCCTAGACAATCTAGCTAGTCTTCACATGAGTTTATATCAAGAGAGAACAACCATTGAATGGGAAACAATAGCAACTCAGATCAGATATTGAAGGAAATTGAGGTGTTTTTGCAGTAGCCCTTTGTTGTGGCATCCTTATAGTCACCTGAACAGTTTAAGGTGCATCCATTTCCAAATATAGTATTAACATTATCTTTAGTTTTAGGGAATTTACCTTTGCTTTGATTTACTCTGTGAATTCTAGTTCTTTCCAGAACAGTTTAGAATCCCTAGTCATGCTCTTTTCTATTTCTTTTAGATTAAGGCATCAGCATTATTAATCCTAACTTTTTATATGATAAAAATATCAATTTTAACATTATCTTTAGTTTTAGGGAATTTACCTTTGCTTTGATTTACTCTGTGAATTCTAGTTCTTTCCAGAGCTGTTTAGAATCCCTAGTCATGCTGTTTTCTATTTCTTTTAGATTAAGGCATCAGCATTATTAATCCTAACTTTTTATATCATGAAAATATCAATGATTTTCCTTTCATTATCCACTTTGCTGGGAAAAGAATCTACAGAATGCATTCCCTTAAGGGAAATAAAGGGATTCTGAGTTTATAACAGCTTTAGACATAACCTTGGGGTACCTAAGGTACAGGAAATATTTGGAATATTTTGTCTCTCCAGATTTCTCCCCTCATTCTCTTTTTATGTATTTGATTCTTTCATCTCAACCAATGTCTAATTTCTGCCTTCTTTTGTGCTGTAGCTGCATTCACTCTTTGCTTTTACATGTAATTCCAATAGCCATGTGACAAAGGAAGTCTGGTCTGTGTCATAAGGCACAGACTGCTGAGTACTTGAAGTTTTTTGAGCTCTGTTCAGTCCCTTCCTGCATCATGTTAACATTGTCCTTGAACCCTGGATTAGCAATTTGATATACACAGGAATGGCCTGGCTAGTGAGCAAACACAGTTAATCTCAGTGATGGCTAATTCTGCCTCCACCATGTCACTGTGTGTTACAACTTTCTCAGTTCGTGTACTTAAGCATTTTATTCTATACTCTGCCATTGCAAAAAACAAAGTACTCTTGAATGTCAATTTAACTTCTTTCCATGAAGTGCTTTTTCTTTCAGTTTGTGTATCATGATTTGGCTAACCATGCTGACTTTGGTGTGCCAAATACAAATGTAATAAACAGCCTGTTTGATTTCAGGCTGATAGTCTTGCTTATCTTCCTCTAAAACCTTGTATGTAACTCTTAAATAGAATACTTCTGAATTAATTCTCTTACTGACCTGGTTCTCATTCCTGTTATGCAACCTCTCGTTCTTAAGTGCTCTTGGTGTGTAACATAATCCCCTTGTAGTCGCTGCATCTGTTCTTCACATGGCAGAAAGTTGCCTTGCTATCAGTTCAACATAGGTCCATGGAAAGCTTTCAGTATCAGATTTCTTTTGTTTTTAACAGTTTAGGTCCTTTGCAGTTTGCATAGTTGTTGTCCACTGTACAGTTGGATTTTCTTCACTTGGCACATCTTAATTTCCTCAAGAAAGTTCAGGGCTGCATCTTCCAGTGGTCTTTCTCCATTTCTGTGGTGTATTGTAGTTACAGCCTGGTCTTAGTGCAGTATTCCTTGTTTCTTTCTAATGATGTTCCACCATTGGCCCTCTCTGTGAGATTTGACTAAATAACAATCAACTGCTGTCAGAAATAAGATTTTTTAAAACTGTCTCACACTTAGCTGGTGCTCAGTACTAGTAGATAGGACATAATTCATTAAACACTATGTATTCATGCACAATGGAGTCAGCAGCACATTCCTTGTCTTCCAAATGGAGATGTTCATATGTATTTGCATGTGGAAAGTCCTTCTGCACTGAACTGAGTAATAGATGTAGGTCTGTATCCTGCAGAAAGTTTCTAAAGACAGATGAGATGTATCCTGGGAATGTCTAAATATCTGCCAGGGGAATTTCAGCTTAGGGACCCTTAACTCACCCCTCTTCTACTGGAGGCATTGAATAGACAACAGATTTCTTGTTCTAGTGTAATTTTCATAGAATCACAAAATGGTTTGGGTTGGAAGATCATGTCTTTCCAACTCCCCTGCCATGACCAGGGACAACTTTCTCTAGATCAGGTTGCTTGGAGCTCCATCCATCCTGGCTTTGAATTTTGGTGTGGTTTGGTTAGTTTTGTTTTTCTTCCTGGAATACCATTCTGTCCTTGATTTTACAAAGGAAGCTTGAGGCACAGCAGTGTTTTCATCAAGAGCTAGACCCTTTACGAGGCTTTGTCTAGAGACAGGAAGCAAGAGCAGTGATCACAGCTAGTTTCTTAAATTCTGTAACATGTTCTCATTGGCTGGTCATGGTTGTTAACCTTTAAATTCTTTGGAGATGAGAGACCGGGGAGAGGGAATAGAGTCAGTGAAAATTACCTTTAAATTCTTTGGAGATGAGAGACTGGGGAGAGGGAGTAGAGTCAGTGAAAATCATACAAAGGTGCCCATTGCGTGATACCAGTTAAACAGATGTGGGCTAAGAGGAAGCAGACATCAGCACAGTCGTTTGGGTCTGAGATGCTGGGCAACAAAACTGACAGTATTCCAAGTGCTGAAGGAATTGTTCTTTCCAAGTCATTTGTAAAGTGACTTAACTTAAAACATTACTCAGTGATGAAGTATTATGTGATGATTACTGTGGAAATAAAAAATACCTCCTTTCCTGTTGTTTTCACTTAAGTCCATCTTAACTACATTGATTCTTAAAAGAGTTGGAACAGGATTTGAAATTTCATTCTGCACAACTGGTTTTAGTTTCAAAGCATACTTAGGACAGAAAACACACTTAACCATTGCAGTATTCAAAAGTACCTTCCCCATACCTGGTAGTCCAGTTACCAGTAGTAAGTGCTAACATTTTTTAACTAAGTACATTTTCCTAGAGACCAGAAAGAAATGTGCTTTTATTACCCAAAGACAGATACTTGTTCAATTGGACTCTAGCCTGTGCTTTGCATAAACTTGCTTCATACGTGCAGCATCATTTTCAGTCCTGTACCCAATTGCTAAGTGGCCTTCTCAGTTGTTGGTCCATCTTCTCACTCCTCATTTTTATTAATATCCTATCTCTTTTTAGTGTCCTGTTTCCATTTATATAGTACACTATGTTTCAACATAGTTAATAGGTGATTTTTACTGAAAGACAGCAAAAAGGCTTTTGGAATGGCTTTTAAAACATATTTTAGGGGCTTTGAAAATTAGATTAGTCACATTTAGCAGTTTGAGACAATCTATTATAATTTCAAGCTTAATTCAGGCAGATCAAGCCATTAAGTGGAAACACCTTCAAGAACTCACTGCTATTTAAAGTTCTTATTACACTGAACATGCAGTGTGCATTGTGGTAATGAAAATCCTTGCTTTCCTGGTCATTCAGGGTTCAGGACTGCACAAGGGTCTGATTTACCTTTTTCTAATCCTGTTCTGTGACCTTCTTCAAACACACAAAAAGTCCAGGTAACACGTGAGCTTATCTGGTGGAACATGACTGATCTCATGGGGATCAAAAAACAAGGTCCCATTACATCATATGTCATATATCTCTCTCATATATGTGCCACATATAACATCATATATATATGATAGGACATATAT
>NW_008656514.1:61729-63485 GCF_000695815.1 Acanthisitta chloris | reverse complement strand
TGCTGATGGTGCACTCAATCCCCTGATTGATATCACTCTGGCAAGTTCTAAATGGATGTGTATTTTACCTTGTTTTCACATGAGGGTTTGCAGAGAAGTGTGAAGGGTGGGTCTAGTCCAGAGTTTGTTCATAATGAAAGTAGCAGTATGTATATGAATAATTAAAACCCACCTTGAAGCAGTGTGAATTAATATTCTTTTTAACCACTGCTGCATATTCAAATTGTAAACTGATGCTGATGACTTTTCTCTGTTGTGTCCTCCCCTTTTAATTTTGAGTCTGTAACCTCAGATAAAGAATGGAATAACTAATCAAAGCCAACAGTGTTCAGTGCTTCATCTTCTTACACTCTGTGAAATAGTTTATCTAAAATCTGTAAGTAATGTAGTATTTCTGCATCCTAGGAACAGGACTAGAAATGAGTGAAACCAAGCCTGCAGGAGTAGTGTTGTCATAAAGGTGAGCTGATTTTTAGATGCATCTTTTGGAACACCTGTATCTGTTTTCATTACCTTGAAGGAAGAATCATTGACGTGATTTCCTCATGGTTTTCTAGGGTTCCACAAGAAACCATGGTGTGTATGTACACACACACACACATGCACACACACGTTTATCCCTAAACCAGACATTAAAATACTTTAAGCTGATTTACAGGATGTCTTCAACGTATAGAAAAAACAGAGCTGTGCAGCAGAAATGGGAATATTCTTGATTTCCCATAAAAGCATGCTCCTCATTCAGCCTTCTTTGGGGGAGGGAGTGGAGGGTGAGGGAAGTAGGTTGGTGGGAGATAGCAGCTCTGCCAAAGAAAGAGTAGGGTTCTCTTTACACAGAGACACGGTGCTTAAATGAGAAGAAAAGGATGCATTTTGTGTCTCCTCACATTCTGTGCCTGAAAATATTTTGACTCAGTCTTTGGGGTGTAGATGTGCTGTTTCTTTTCAGTCTGTTCTTGGGTTTTTTCTTCTCACTTGAGGGTTCATTGAAATATTCATAAATTGGAGTAAGAGTCTGGTCAGCCTCTGCTTGCAAGAACAGGGAGGAGTCTTTCACAGGGCTCTCTGTTCCCTTTAATTTTTTCTAGAACTTATTTAGATTTTAAGAAGTCCAAACCCAGTGTTTAAAATCCTTTGTCTCTTATTTGTTTGGGTTTAAAATATTACAGTCAAAATAGGGTTTGTTTGAATGTGGTGAGGTTTTCTGCTTCAGAAACAGAAAATTGAATGTCTTTTGTTTCTAAAAGCAGAGGTAAATACTTCCAGGTTGATAAAGCTGGGCCTTTCTATGTGAAAAGTGAGACTGAGTGCATCAACACATTTTGCTGTCATTTGTGCATCTTTTTAATGGGCTGAAATCTGTACTGGCAGCCTTGCGTGTCAGCCCTAAGTCTGTGTAATTTCAATCTTGCCTTAACTCTGTTTTCCTTGGAAGCATTAACATTTGTCATTACCGTAACAAGGGGCAGAATCTTTCCGTCGCGTTGAAAAACCTTGTGACTTTCACATGAAAAGGGAAAGCAGAGGGGGGTTAAATTTGTGATGTGCAGAGATTTGTCAGAATGCTTTTTGTGTTGGCAGAGGCTGCTTTTTCTTGTGTGATAAGGTCAGGCAGCTATGCCTTTCTGAGCCCAGCTCATTCCTTCCCAACATCTCTGTAAGATAATTAACTTAGTAGCAATGCAGATTTACGGGAGTTGCATGTTAGAAACACGATGGCAACACAAGCCTGACAAGGGGCCAGTCTTTCCCCTCC
>NW_008656514.1:61006-61712 GCF_000695815.1 Acanthisitta chloris | reverse complement strand
TCCTCCCCTGACACAACCAGTGTGGAGCTACCATTAAGCTGCAATAAGATGTGCAGAAACTCCAAGTTTCTGGTTGTTTTTAATCATTCACAGGGAGAATGATTAAAAACAGCCTGGGAAAAGGCAGTGTTGGTGGAGACCTGTCCTCCCCCTCTGCAGCAACCAGGAGAGGAGATTACATGACGAGAGAGGATGAGGGGAGGAAGAAAGAAATTATCTGTGTTGCAAATGTCACAATGACAGAGATTTAATTTTTCCTAGGAAGTTTTCTTTCCTGGCTAGAGGCTTGTGGGAAAGAGATTTCTACAGCAAAAAAATCCATGGATACAGTGTGAACTGAAAACCTGGTGTTACAAACATTGCAAACCTCAGTTTTTCTCATTAGTTGAGTCCATTGAGCTCCTCCATTCTCAGATGGCACTAATTGTAGCTCTTCTGTGTACATCATGTATGAGAGGAGGGAATAGCTGGTGGAAGATGAGAGAGGAAGAGAAGTTACTCAGCAAAGGAGGATTATAGCACACAGAAACAAAGTTAAGGTTGAGATCATAGAATCACAGAATCACAGAATTTAAGGGTTGGAATGGACCTTACAGATCATCTAGTCCCAGTCCCCTGTCCTGGGCAGGGACATCTCCTCACTAGATCAGGTTGCTCAAGGCTCATCCAGCCTGGCCTTGAACACTGCCAGGGTTGGGGCAGCCCA
>NW_008656514.1:43298-60795 GCF_000695815.1 Acanthisitta chloris | reverse complement strand
GCCCCAACTCCCTCAGCCTGTCCTCATAGGGGAGATGCTCCAGTCCTCTTAGTAACTCCATGGCCTCCTCTGGACTTGCTCCTACAGTTCCATGTCCTTATGCTAAGGACACCAGAACTGTGTGCAGTATTCCAGATGCAGGGAAACAGGGAAAAGAGGGTACAAAAAATCAGTATATCTACAAGAAAAGATTCAACATACTGAATTCAACTGAGGAAAAGCTACTACACACAAAAGGTAAAGCCAGGAGGAGGAGTGAGAAATGCCAAGGTCATCATATAAATTACTTATGTCTTCCTGATTTCAAGAAAGAAATTATTTATACTGTGTTGATTAACATGTTGCAAAGAAATTTTTAAACTTGGAATTCTTCTATGGATTTTTGACCATTAAATGAAGAGCAGGGAAGATGTCAATAGGAATGGAATCAGGAATGATTCTACTTAGTTCTGAGCTTTACTTTACAGTCACACAGGAACTGGAGTCACGAGCCATGGTCTTCCTGTTCACTGGTCCTAGTGCTGGTCCTGAGTATTGTATTGTTGATGGTACTTTGGCTTATCTGCTGGGTAGGGAAGTTGAATGGAACAACTGTGCTTCACTATCCCTTTGAATTAGGCACAGGCATTTACCAGGTGCTGGTCTATCAAAATCAGAGAATATGATGCTGTGCATGCTTACGATACTTATAAATAACCTCCCCAAGTCTTTTTACCTTATTTCTAGGATGTTTCTCTCCTTTTAAAGAAGTGGAAAATAAAGAATGACACAGATGAGGATAATAGTGTGTTTTACAGGATAGTCATCTTGGAAGTTTGCACAGCAACTTGTCATCTGAGTGTTTTCTTAAGTAAAATAGCTGTCTCAGAGTAAACCATTGCTACTTGCTGATGAGTACCTTTTGCAATGCTTGACATGGCAGGGTAGGAAACTACTAAGTGTTGTAGTCCTCAAGGCAGCCTATGGCAAGTGAAAATTTCTATCCAAATTGCAAGTGAAAAAGAACATGTAAAAGTTAACAACCTACTCTTAGGGAAGAGTCTTTGCCCATCACTGTTTTGTGTGGTTTTTGTTAAGTGACCTGGCAAAGTAAGTGATTCTGGTTAAACTGCCACCATTCCCACCACCACACAGCACCTCCTGAGTGTTTAAACATCTGAAAACAGTCAAAATCAGGATTTTAACACCTGAAGCTGTGTGTATTTCCAGTGCTTGGGATGTGGTCGCAGTGCATTAGGCTCAGCACAGATTTCATTCAGTTGCTGGAGAATCCAGTTCTGAGCTTGGCCTGTAAATTATGGTCTGTGCAAGTTACTGCCATGTGTGCTAGCTCAGTGGCTGGGTTAAAAGGGTAGAAGATGAGACAGTAAATTAGTCCAACATGTTCAGTAATCCTCTGCTACTAGAAGTTATGCTGATAAGCGTGTACAGTAGGTGAGCCCCATACAGCTCCATTTGCTGGAATGCATCTTCCATGGCTTCAGTTAAGAGGATAAAGGTTTTGCAGTCTTTCTAAAAAAAGGAAAATTAGGAAGACGTTAAACAACTTTACACTTCTTCTAATTTTGTAACCTGGAGCTGTCATGCTGTCATCTGTGTGATATGCACAGCTCTTGACGTGACAGATCACCTCGATTGCTACTGGATGCACAGTAGGCTGCAACAATAGGTTCCAAAATGTGCTGGAAGCTTTGGGGGTGAATTATGGAAGGGAAGAGGCTGAGAGAAAGCATAGAGAACTGATTTCAGTCTGCTATTCAGTCTGGCGAATGTGGCTTGTTCTGTTGGGGTGTCGTGACATACAGCTCTGGTGTCATACTGTGGGGATGATGTGACTGTGCAAAATACTTCATGGTGAAGGGGAATCTCTTTCTTAGTAGGAAGGAAAATGACCAAGCTCTATAGACAGTGCTGTAAGAGATGCACTTATTCTCAGGGACAGAGAAGACTGCATTTGCCTCTTGCCTTTTTATAGCACTGTTTCTGTCCATGCAGTTTTCTTAATGGAGTCACATGAGTAATCCTTTTAGCTGAAATTAGTTGCAGCATTAATGACTCAGGAGGAGATGGGGCTTTGTGTGTGCACGTGAGGACCTTAAGAATACTGTGGGAGGCAGCTGTAAGTGCTCAGATGATTGTGTCTCTACTAAAATGATGAGAAATCTGTAAAGCTGGAACAGGATAACAACATTTTAAAGAGTTTAATGAAATAGAACAAGATTACAGCTAACTTCTGCTCCCTTTACCATATATATGTGAGCTAGAAGTGGTAGAAAAAGTTATACAGTAGTAAACTGTTTCAAAATCCTGAGTTATTTAGAAGAGTGGTGCAAATCACAATGAATTAGTTTTTCTCCATTTCAGTACCTCTATGGGATTATATTTGCATGCTCTACAGTTTGTATGCAAAATGAGTCATTGCAGAGGTTCTTTGGGTGCATTTTCCCAAGTTTTTCAAGTGCTGAATTTATAAATCAGTGTGGAGAAATTTAAAAAATAAAAATAAAGTGAGTTACCAGGGAAATGTGTCTGGTTTTGAACTGCTAGCATCCAAAGGTACACAGGGAGCTATAGCACAGGAATTGTCATTTTGGGCTTAGAGGAAAGGAAGAAAAATATATCCAGGGTGATTCCTGGTTCTGATGATGAAGTTTGTGACTGTGGCTTGGAGAGCAAAGGATTTGTACACAGGATTTGAATTTGTCCTGTTAAATCTTCACTATATGAAAGAAAATTACTTATATTCCATCTACCAAGGTATCTGGGAGAGAACAGGAAGCTGTTTCTGGGAGTGGAAGGTGATCTTTCTTTTAGACATGCTAAGCTTTTAAGTCTCCTTGTGAAGCTTTCATGCTAGTTGTGTCAAAATTCTGTGAAAGTAAATGTAGAAGCTTTAAAAGACAGAAAATACCGTTAGTGATAGCTGCAATATTTGAAATTTCGATGCTGAAGACCAGAGAGACAAATAATAGTGATGTATAAGCCTCAGTTCATTTGACTAGCTATGTGTCACCTTAATTATTTTCTGTGTTTTGTTAAATGCTCCATTACACTGTGTCTGCTCATGCAATATGCACAACTTGAAGAGTACTTGAACGTTCTTAGACACTCAGAATTTGGGAGGGTGGATAGGAAAACAACCTTGGGGCTCTGACTCTGTTAGTTCAGAGTCTCCATGGAAGTGCTGTCCTCTTGATTCTGTTTAATATAGGCAGGAAATACTTTTCCAGTAGATGCTTATGAAAAGCTTAAACTAAACCTCTTAAGGTTTAGTTAAACCTCTCAACCTTTCAAAACTCTTTTCAGTTTTGAGGTGTCCCTTGTTATCTGGTGTTTGGTAACCATCTCATCTGATCAGCATCATAAAGAGTCCCACAAAGGTCTGTTCCTGGAGCTTCTTCCCAGTAGAAAGTGGTACCTGTAGGTAGGAGAGGGTGGATAGTTAGCAGTTGTATAACAGTTCATAACATAAACAGAAATCTTTATTTGGCCCTATAATAGTCTTGAGAAAACAATATTAGGGTGTGTGCTCAAAGTTATAGAAAGCTAAGTGAAGAAGGGTTTTGTGCAGTGTTGGTGTGGATGTATGTCTCTGTACTCATACACACATACAAGCTCAGTGCTTCTAAGGTTGTTTGGTGTCGTCACAAAAGTCTTCTGAAAGCATTGTACTCGGTTTTGTTAAATAAATACATGCTACGGTACTGAACCACTAAAAGCTTGGTGAGAGTGCTTGGAATTGAGTTACTGGAAGGAGAAACCCCCAGAAGGCAGCCCTTGTCCACAGGGATTTCTCAAGTAGCTTGGCTGTGTTTAGCCAACAGGATCTCTCTGCAGCTTTGTGGGAAGTGCTAAACAAATAATATTTTGATTGTATTACCACAAATTTAGAAAACCTGTTTATCAAATGTAGAAATAATCAAAAGGACTATGATACTTCGTGCTTCCTTTTGGAAGCAAGTCTGTTGTTCTGTATCCCATTTTACTGTATGATGCCTAGGGATGCAATTACTTAAAAATGTAAAGCCTAAAATTATAATTAGCATTATTTTTGTTAACTTCAGCCCTGGTGGAAAATTAGTAAATACTTACATAAGCAGCCAGGTCAAATACTGTTCCTGAGGATACACAGATCTCTTTATTTCTAAAGAGAATAAAAAAATAAAAATACATTAAAAAATTGTGCTTGGCAGGGCAGAAACATTGGATTACACCAGACACAGGTTTAAAAATAAAACAGTGGTAGATACTAAATACTATAATACTATAATACTAAACTTATTATTGCAGTATTAGTATTAAGATAGGGTGTATAACACCCAGACTTTCCCCATAGCCAATGCACAACTTTCTCTCAATACACCCTAACAAACACAAAACTTGTTGTACAGATTGAAAATCTCCCAAAATAGCAGGAAATAAACTTCTCTCTGAAAAGATGTAATTATTTTAATAAGCCAAGCACTGAACTACAATTCCTACTGGTGCTGGAATAAAGCCTATTTCTCCTTATCAGATATCAAAGGAAAATATGTGATAAATTATAGCCCACATTAAATTAACTGGGTTTTTTTCTGCTTTTTAAGCATGCCTACAGGTATGCAAATAGAAAATGCCTATGGTTTCATAAAATGTAGTATGCAGTGGTTCCAGGAAGGTCTTCTAAAATTGAAATGAATTAGAAACATGATGCAACAGTCACTCCTCCAGCTCTCTAGATTATCCCAAGTTTTCCAGGAAAGCCTGTCTTCTAAAAAAAAATTGCATTAATATGGGCATCACTTTAACGTGGTCAAAACTTACAGTTTTGTGTCACATTTTTCCTTGTGATTTAGCTGTAAGTGCTTTTAAAAAAGTAGTGAAAATGAAGCGTAAAGCTTAATTTGGCTTGAGAAAACTGGCAAATTAAGTTGGTGGTTTTCTTGCTCTGTTACATTTTTAATTGAAATACAATGTTAATTTTCACCAATGAATATGTAAGGCGGTAAATGTTACTGTGCTGTAAAAATGGGTTGAGGAGGTCTGTGTGAAAATCCCACAGGCTATAGTGAAGTCTTCTCTGCAGGTCACTGCACACAGCAGCCCTGTAAGCAGTGGGATAATGAGGATGTGCAGCTTGGACAAAGTGTACTGATCCCCAGACTCACCCATTAAATGAGTAAAAGGCTGTGTCAGTTTATGCCCAAATGTTAAATTTTATGTGAGAGACCAAATAATTTCCTGTGTAAATGTTTCTCTGTGGTTTCATGTCAAAGAAACTCCGTCTTGAATGTCCAAGATGCCTTTTCAGGCTTACTCAGAACGGAGCTCTTTTTGCAGCAGCATTAATAAAAGAAACACAATATAGATAATAAGAAGTTTCATGGGTCTGGGATTTATTATTTGGAGTAATTAACAGCTCACTGAACTGAGAATCTGGTTATCAGTAGTGTCTGCTCTTTGTGGAAGAATAATAATTGGTCAGAGTTGCCATTCATTTTTGTTTAATAGAATGGTGAAGATTTTTGTTAGCAGAGCTCAGGAAGTCACCATTATTGTTAGCATGTTCTGCTTGAAGTTGTTGGTTGTCATTGCAATGCTGCTCTGTCAAGGACAAAGTAATAGGAAATAACTTAGGATAATATAGTCTGTAAATTACTTTCACCTGAAGAGTTAGTGTGTTCCTGTGCCGAACAGATCCTAGGAAAATGAATGTTAATCATCTAACTGGTAGACATTTGTTTCAAACAAAAAAATAAGAGGAATAGAAAATAATGTTATTAAAAGAGAACAGAAATATCATATGGTTTTAATTATTCAGCTGTATTTCATGGTGATTAATCATTGCTGGCAAAGACAAAATATTTAGTCTAACATGGAAAAAAAGTCTCATTGCTCAAGCCAGATCTTGGCTCCTTTATCTTTGATTCATACAGATCTTTACTAAGCTTTATCTCATTTATTGACATTCCTAACAGAGTCTGAAACTCAACCACTTGCACATGAGAGAGAAATCAGCTGTGCTTTTATCTAGTCACAGCCTATCACCCTCATCCATAACTTTCCATTGTCATACTTGTTTTTCAAAATAATGCACTGAATGCTTTATGTAATGGTCTTTATGGATATGATATGTTCACATGTCATTTCCCACAGCTCCTGCCATGAGTACTCACAGCTTGTCCCATGGAACTGTCTTCCTTAACATTGCTCTAGTTATTTCTGCACCAGCCTGAATGACTGTCAAACACACCAACCACTTTCAGGCTAGTGATGTGAACCCTTCTATGCACCTTCTTTTCTGAGCATCTTTTTTTTTTAATTCTTATTTAAATTCTCTTTTCTTTTCAATACTGAATGGATCTGGTTTGATTTGTAACACAAAACTGCTGAGTTTTGAGAGCAAAATATCCTTGTCTAAATATTAGGGCTACATGTGGAGGACCATGAGGCTTGGATAGAGCACACTGACTCTGATGGGCCCTTTTACTTCTATTCAGCTTTACTGGTTTTGTTATATTGACTGTTCTGTGGGAAATGTCGAAATATGTCACGCCTTGGGGCAATCTCTTCAAGACTGAGGATTTCTAGAATGTGGAGAAATAGTTAAAGCCATGAAATAAATCTGTGGGTCATGCAGCTTGCCAGAAGACCTTGGTGAGCTGCTGCTCAGATGTCAGGTGTCTTTTTAGAAGGAATAATTTAAATCCATAGAAGCTGTGCCTTCCTTCCTGGTGTAAGGAAAATGTGGAGATGGTGACTGGTGTCACTTGGCCCAGCTTTTGAGCTCGTGACCTTAGAGATGGACATGCCCAGATCCCCTTTTGAGACTTTGGAGTAAAGCTTTGTACAGCTGACCACTGCTTTTTATAATATTCTCTTGCATTCATATTAGTCTGCCTAAACTTTACAACACCTATTCTAAGACCACTAGGCAAGGATTAAAACATTAACACATAAAATTTGTAGATGAGACTCTGCCTAAAAATCCCCCTGGTGAAAATATAAGCAAAAGAGAGCTCTTTTTCTTTCTGGCTTAATGATGACAGTGGTGATGAATAGGCAAGCTTTGCAGAAGGTGAGCCAAAGGATACAGGCAACTGGCATAAAGCTTTTATTGACTGTGATATTTATTAGGATGTGACAGAAAACACGAATTAATACATACTGTGTGTAGTTGTTACAGCCGAGGCTGTCTGAAGCATTTATGGTTTGGCACTTTATAGAAAGCTACTATAGAAAAAAAATACCATATTTTGCTCCTGCAACAGGATTTCATCCTGTGTTTTAACTTTTATCCAATGATCAGGTTATAGCACCATGTAGTGACTGTCTTTCTTCACTGAGACTATCTTTGTCATTCCTTTTGCTTCTCTCTGAAGTCCCTCTGGAGGGACAATAATAACAGCTGATGCTGGTGCTAGGGAACCGAACATCTACATGACCAGTGGGGTAGAACCTTCTGAGGAGAGCAGCAGCTGGGGATAAGGTCAGGAGGTATGATGCTGCTGCAGAGATGGATGCAGATGTTCAGCTCTCCATTTGTTTTAGTAGACATGGGATTCTTGTAGGTCGATATGTAGTTCATAGAGTTAGCACCTAGTGAGGATTTGAAACTTCACACTCACAAATGGTGACTGCTGCGTTGGGATGGTCAGTGTGAGGTGCTGACCTGTAGCTTGGTGTTCCTTTCTGATACTTAATTCTTCCATTAAGCCACTGTCAGTGACATGAAGAAAGAGGAAGTAATCCAAGATGTTTAGATTGCAGGTCAACTGCAATTCATCCTCTTTTTTGTGTCACCAAAACCGAGCTCTGCCATCCCACTTCTCATTGTACATGATCAGTGCGTTACAAAGAGACCGTGAGCAGCATGAGACAAGGTCAGAGCTACAATAGTCTGCAAGCCTTTCTTATCCATGTGGTTCCTACTGTCAGTGTGTGAGCTGCATGAGAACTTGACTTGGCATTGCCTTGGCATCACTTTGAGGCTTTTTTGGAGTCCTTAGTCAGAGAAAATGGCCCTTGGCTGAAGCTGAGTACTAGTGAACATGTAAACTGGGAATCTGACCCACCATTTATTATCATTTGGAAGACTGTTGGCATTTGAAAATTCAAACTGCAGCATAACTGCTGTGTGTTCCTGGTCTTCCTTAACACTCCAGTAGCAGGTCCTACTGACTGGTGGAGGTTTAATCAGCATAGTTTGGCAGTAGACTTTTGTCAGGGCTGGAGCAACCAAACCAGAAAGCACTTGCCCTGTGGCTGGCACATCATCCCGCTCAAGGGCAGCCTTGTGTCCCCCTCAGCCAGATGCTTTACAAGCCTCACTGGGCTGAAGACTGGGAAGATTAGTTTTCTTCTAACTAGCTTAGAGTTTAGGTAATTGGTTTTCTGGGGGCTTAAAAAATAAAATGGTAAATCTGACACAAGGTCAGTGTTGGTTGTTTGCTTATCTGCTTTAGGCTGTTCATGAGAAGCATCAAATGCATTTATCTCTGAAATGCTTGGAAATAAAATAGTGAGGCAGTTCATGGTTTTAGCTGGATTTAGTAAATATAAAGGCCTTGTTTAAGCTCTAAGTATCTCCACATGAGGACAGGCTTACAGCTTCATCTTTTGGGCTGCTTGAAACCTGAGTTTCTTTAAGGTCTGAATCCCCTCAAGCTCAGGGCCTCTGTGAAACAGCATAAAATAACTACTGTGGATGCCACTGGAGATGTTATGAACTGTTACAGAGATACTCAGGCTGTTTCTTCCTAAAGTGAACCATGAAAGCGCTTTGGGGGCTGAAGAAGCTGCTGGTGTGGGTCCTTGGCCAGTGGAGGACATTCTGCATGAGGCACTTGCCTGGGCACTGCAGGTCAGGAATCTATCGTGGGTGGTGGGAGATGATTGTGTCCAAGGCTGGAGCAGGCAGCTGGACCATGAAGCTTGCAGGGGGTTATCATCCTGGAGGCTTCATGAGGAGCCATGTTGGGCATTGACTACACCCCAGCCCTCTGCACAAGCTGCTTCCCAGGGCTAAGGACTCTGCTTGGAGTCCATCATGCTGGGAGACTGGGACAGTGTGACAGACCGCTGGCCTGCCAAGGGAGTATGTGGTTTATGATACTCCCTTTCTAAAGCATGCACAAGAAACAGCAGTTGGTAGTCATGTCATAGAATCACAGAATCATAGAACTTTAGCGGTTGGAATGAACCTTAGGGATCATCCATCCCCAACCCCCTGCCCTGGGCAGGGACACCTCCCACCAGAGCAGGATGCTCAAGGCTTCATCCAACCTGGCTGTGAACACTGCCAGGGTTGGGGCAGCCACTGCTTCCCTGGGCAACCTGTGCCAGTGTCTCACCACCCTCACAGGGAAACACTTCTTCCTAATATCTAGCCTAAATTTCCCTTTCTTCAATTTGAAGCTGTTACTCCTTGTCCTGTCAGCACAACTCCTAATAAAGAGTGTCTCTCCAGCTTCCCTGTTGTCCCTTCAGATCCTGAAAGGTCTCCATGCAGTCTTCTCCAGGCTCCCAACATTCTCACCTGTCTTTATAGGGGATATGTTCAAGTCCTCTTAGCAACTTTGTGGCCTCCTCTGGACTTGCTCAAACAGTTCCATGTCCTTCTTATGTTGAGGACACCAGAACTGTGTGCTGTATTCCAGGAGAGTCTCACGAGAGCAGAGTAGAGAGGGAGAATCACCTCTTTTGACCTGGTGCCTCACTCCTTTGGATGCAGCCCAGGATTCGATTGCCTTTCTGGGCTGCAAGCGCAGAAAGGTCTTCCTCGTTGAATTGCCTCCATCTGAGGGAGAAGGAGGCATTAATTCAGTGTGAATGGGAGTATTAATAAAACACAGAATAAGCTTTGTTTCCTAGGACCAGTCCCTGAAGATGATCTTCAGAAGCTGGAAATTGAATACTATCTCTTCCTCTTCCCCTCCAAGCAAACTGCAGATCCACTTTTTCATGACTGCTGAAGTTGTAGTTTCTCTGACTTAGTGTATGTGTCTGTGCCAGGATAGGCAGGAAGATGGATGTGGTAGTTTATTTTTTTCTGCTGTCCTTCTACTTGTGCTGTAACCTTTCAATCCATGCAGCTCGATCACAGCATAAAAGGATAGTTTCCCTTATAGCAGCTTATTTTAAATTTAGACATGTCCTAAAACCCAAGAGATCAAAGTATTTTCAATAACACAAGAGGAACTCATCCATAATAAAGCCCTTCAAGCTAACTTCATGGCTGTAAGCTGACTTCATTGTGCAGGAATGGCTGGTTGCTCACTCATTGTGACTACAGGGTTGTGTTGCAGAGGTGTGATAATCCTGCTTTTAAGGACACATCTTGGGATGGAAGTAATTGACAGCTGCAAAACTGGTGTGGGCTTTCAGCTGTGACACACAGCATAGAGTGAATTTGTATTTGCTGCTTGGCTGCCTGTCATGCAGGTGCTGCCCATATGAACAGTCAGCATTTTATACACACCAAAAAAACGTGGAGAGGAACAATTGGAAGTACTTCACAGGACATTACTGTTGTGATCATCCTCTGCTGCTATTAAGGTTTAGAAATTAACAGGCAACCCTCTCAGTTGTTTGCAATGCTTTATACATGTGCATGTTTCTATTGCTTGCTCTCATGCTCTCACCCACTTGTTCATTTTCTTGCTCATTTTACACATTGATCTGGTTAGTTCCATTTAAAAGCTTCCATGAGCTACATCAAAGTGGAATAATGAAAAATGAGAGTGGCTATGCCTCAGGTTTTGCCATGGGAATTGACATTTTGTGTATGTCTATGTGTTAAATTCAGATGATACAAGGACATCTTCATCCCACATCATTCGGGTTGTGGCTGATAGACCTTCACCATTTCCTTGTTCACACTTAGTTAGGACCACAACTTATTCAGAAGTATGTACAGGTATGTCTCTTTTTCCTCTCTGAAGACTCAAATGGCAACAACTCAGTTGCCACCTTCCATTTGCACACGCACACAAAATAAACAGGTGCAATTTGGTACCATCTGTACTTCCCTCACCTCCTCCTGTGCTGGCCTGTGGCAGTTAGTTACCTTCTTGGACCATTAGGCTCCTGTTGTTTTGCTTTTGACAAGACACCTGAGCTGTCTTAGGGACCTAGGTTCTTCAGTATTTTGGGGCTGAGACAGTGAATTTTCTGTTTTGTTGTTTTCAGTTCTGCTTGGCAGTTATGAACAGATGACTATATGCAATGAGACAGATAATCTGAGTTTCTGGGAACACTTGGTCACAAATACCTATCCATAATTAATTCATCCACTGGCTGTATCAGCATCCAGCAATGTAATGTGCTTGAAGCATATACTGACTGTCACAAACATTGGATGCACATATGTGTTTTAATTACTGCCAGGATGGGACCGTGCAGCTTTGGAGAAGAGCTGCGCTGAGGAGAGGGTTGAACAAGACTTTGGCTGAAGTTCAACTAATTTCTGTCACTCTTTTGACTCAGTGTTGTTCATTAGGGTTACAAATATATTGTCTGCCTGGAGCATATTACATAGTCAAGTATGTCGAGTGCATTAATGTATATTTTTGAGAATGATGGGATGTCAGGAATTCATTCTGCATCCACAGCTGTGGTAAGAGATAAACCAGGAGTTAGAAAGGAAAGAGAGTTGTTGGAGGATGTAAGCTTCCTAACGAAAACCCTGGGGATTCTTTTTGATGGAAAACTGAACAAATTTAAGGACAAGTGTGACTAACTGAGAACAATGCCCAGATGGTATGGGAAATGTAATTAACCTTTGGCAATGCTGCAGTCTCAAAGCCCTGACACAAAAACTCACGAAGATTCACTAGTTTGCTGGGGTGTTCTTACATGAAGTGATCGGTTTTTCAACTTCAATATCAGTGTTATTATAAAATGCTTATGGAAAACATATAAATACCCAGAAGCAACCGCTTAAAAATGCTCTAGTCATCTGCAAGAAAGGTAAAAGTGATGGAGATAGCCTAACATAAAACAAAAAGTGATTGACTCTTATTTATCCAACCAATCAGGGTGAAAAATGATCTTTCTAGCAATAGGAAAGAGCTAGGAGACGTTGTACTTAATGAGGAAATTTGTCTCAGTGCTTTCCTCACACAAGGTATAATTTCTTTCTGCCCTGACAGGCTGCTAAACCTTGGGATGCCATTATACTGATAATGAAGTGCCACACTAAAAATAGTCTCTCTGCTTTTTTTCTTCTGGTTACCAGAACCAGCAGAATCATCTGTATCCTCAATTTGCTACTGAGTTTGAGACATCTCTGTGTGGAAGCCTCCCAGTACTAGAAGTGTCATCTTTTCTCTCTGTTACTCAGAGCAGAGTTCAATGCTCATCATGTACTAAATAAGCAGGTAGAATTGGGAACTAGTTATTTGATGCAGTATGTTTACTTGCCCTGTTTGGATTGTCACTAAGTGTGCTTTAAAAGTCAAGCCTGAGAGAAGACAGGCTGAGGGAGTTTGGGCTGTTCAGCCTGGAGAAGAGAAGGTTGTGGGGAGACCTCAGGGCACCTTCCAGTATCAGAAGGGCCTACTGGGGAGCCAGAGACTCTTTTCTATGAACTGCAGTGATAGGACAAGGGGTAATGGCTTCAAATTGAAGGAGGGGAAATTTAGGCTAGCTCTTAGGCAGATGTTTTCCCTGTGAGGATGGCACAAGTTGCCCAGGGATGTAGTGGCTGCCCCAACCCTGGCAGTGTTCACAGCCAGGTTGGATGAGCCTTGAGCAACCTGCTCTGGTGGGAGGTGTCCCTGCCCAGGGCAAGGGTTGGGGCTGGATGATGTCTAAGATCCATTCCAACTCCTAAAATTCTATGATTCTATGATTAACTGAACTAAGGAAGGTGTTCTTCATAGAAAACGTGGTGTGCTTGTTTGTTCTATTAAATAATTTTATGCAACCTCTTTGAAGCCGGATCCTCAAACCCTGTGCTTCATGGGCTATGTAACTATAAATGGATCTTGATTAAGAGAAGGACCTTGCTAAGACTATGGTTTAGGACTGTTAAGGCTTCCTTTTTGGGTTTCACTGATAATTGTCTCTGGATATCTCCTCGACAGCCTGGACCACAGGTGTCACAACAGAAGGCAGTGACTGGATAGACTTCAGAAATTTCCACAGTCTTAATGTGGGGTAAGGCTGGCTCACTCTAAACTCTAGTGTTTAGACTGGGGGAGAGGACACAGGTCCACAAAGTCCTGCACTGTGGAAGATAGAAGTTAATGAACATCTTATGGAAAACATACATCCTAAGCTTCTGTCAGGGTGCTCCTCTTTATCTTCCTCACCAGCAGGCAATGACAGGAGGGCAAGGCTTACCCTGCTTGGGAGCTACAGAGGAGAATCTTTAATTACTTGTTTTCTAAGAATTTGTAATGTTTCGGAGGGCGAAGAAGGTTTGCAAAAGGCATTGCTGAAGGCAAATAATTATTTTATCTTAGCTTTTACTTCTGGCTGTTCACAGCTTCTCCAGAAAACCCAGAATTTTTGCAGCCCCTGAGGTAAAACTCGGAGCTCTTTAGTTACTTAGCCCTTTGGCAACAATTAACTTCACATAGATTCTCCTGCAACAGAGCCAACGTGCTCAGCCAAGTTCTAGTGTTTCCACGCTCCTGCATGCTTTCTGTGCCATCAGTGATGCTTTTTGATATGCAAAGTGGTACAAATATGTGCAAACGTTTTGATGAGACATAAGAGAATCTATAATAAGATTCTATTTTAAAAGTGTAGTTGGAGGAATATCACAGTAATTGCATCTCAGACCTAATGGGGCTTGACCCTGGTGTTGGGGACAATCCCCAGTATCAGTCCAGGCTGGAGGATGAATGGATGGAGAGCAGTCGTGCTGAGAGTGACTTGGAGGAGCTGGTGGGTGAGAGGCTGGTTACAGGGTGGGGGATGGTCAGACTGAGAGCAGCCCTGCCAAGAAGGACTTGGGATTGCCGGTGTATGAGACTGGACATGAGCTGGCAATGTGCACTTGCAGCTCAGAAAGCCAAATGTGTCCTGGGCTGCTTCAAGAGCAGCTTGGGCAGCAGGTCAAGGGAGGTTATTCTACCCCTCTGCTCCGCTCAGGTGAGGTGCCACCTGCAGTGCTGCATCCAGCTCTGGGACCTCAGCACAAAAAGGACATGGAGCAGTTGGAGCAAGTCCAAAAGAGGCCGTGAAGATGATCAAAGTGCTGGAGCACTTCTCCTACAACACAGGCTGAGAGAGTTGGGTTGTTCAGCCTGGAACAGAGAAGGCTTTGGGGAGACCTCATTGTGACCTTTCAGTGTCTGAAGGGAGTTTGCAAAAAGATTTACAAGAGCATGGAGTGACAGGATAAGGGGGATTGGCTTTAAAATGACAGAGGGCACGTTTAGACTAGATATAAGGAAGAAATTCTTTACTGTGAGGCTGATGAGGCACTGGCACAGGTTGCCTGGAGAAGCTGTGGCTGCTCCATCCCTGACAGTGTTCCAGGCCAGGTTGGATGGGGCTTGGAACAACCTGGGCTAGTGAAGGTGTCCCTGCCCATGGCACGGGGATTGGAATGAGATGATCTTTAAGGTCCCTCCAACCTTAACCATTCAATGAGTCTATGGCTCTATGATTCTTATGGAATTTGGTCAAAGTCCCTTGATCATATTCATACACATGGTCATCATATCCATGCATGTAGGATGAATTCCAAACCAGAGCATGTTGGCAGAAAGGTAATGGCCCATTTCACTCTAATACTGTCTTTACATACTTGAGATTTGACAGACATGCCTCATTTTTGAGAAGGGGAAAGTTGCCTTCCAAGTGATACAGGAACTTCAAATTAATACTCAGTGTATATTGGTTGTGGGACTGAATGTTTGCTGTGCATTGATGAGTGTTGTCCCTTTAGATATGGCTTTGATGTTTTAAATGTGTTCTAGCCAAAGCAGCAAAAGTAAAGCGTTTAATGATTGTGAGCTGTGTTGAGTTCCTGTGAAGCCTGGTCTAAGAGACATTGAAGAAGTTGTTCAAGGCGATTCATAAAGGAAAACTGTATATTTTTTACACTGTTCTCTAGAATTGTCTGTGGTGCAAGCAAGAGAGATTATTTTGCTCGAGGATCTGGGACTAGCTACTGCTGGGTGCAATTTTCTAGACTGGTAAGACCACACTGGGGACTCCTGCAGCTGTAGAAGACATTAGATGATGATCACAACCAATGTTATCCTAGTGACAGGGGACCAGAATCAGGCTAGGATGGCTAGCTAAGAATTCACCAGCTGAGAGAGCTATATGGTGGCATAAATTGGGTGGACTGTGCTGTACATGTACCCCCTGAAGAAACAGACGGCGATGGTACAACTTAGACAGCAGTTACTAGACTACTGCAAAGCTCTAACAGTCCTGTAGCAGTCTTGCCATGAGTATGCAAGAAAACCTACATCTCAGGCTTTTAGTGCAGAAGTCACAATAACACAGGAAGTACAATCCAAACTGAGATCAGCACCCACTCCAAACTTCCAATGCCTTTATTTCTTGTGGTGTTAGGGCTAACACTAGTGCACTTCTAACTTTTGTTATTTTTCTTTTTGGTATTTCTCTTGGATTTGTATAAGGAGAATAATGATGTCCAGTCAAATTTCCCATGTGCCATTTTGATTTAGTCCTGTCTTGTGGTTTTGATTCACTAGTGCAGCATTTCAGTAATTTGCTTGAAGATTGCAGAAAAGAAATTGAATTTTTTTATGCTTTATTTGCAGCAATTATTTTTCATTTCCAGGTCTGCACGTCAGATCTGATTTGTTTGACCAACGCAAGTTAATTTGACAATGACTAAAAGCATTCTTGGTGTGCTTGTTGCTGGAAAAGGAATGAGACTGTCCAGTCCCTGTTGCATATAGTTTTACATAAGATGTATGCATGTAAAACAAGTTAAAGTAGGGAATTATCACTGGATTTAATTAACTTGCAGTATTCCCGTGTGTTTGTCGCATCTGGTCTAGAGCACAAATCCTGGAGTTTGATGAAAGATTCTTTCCCCTCCCAAATTCAAGTTCAGAGGGAAATCTTTGTGTAAACATTGTAGAAACCCACAGAGTCTTCACTCCTGCTGACAGAAGTACTCTAATACGAGGACAGAAAAAGTTTATTTTCCTGTGAGAAGGAAAATGCAGTAAGAGTATTTTTAGCTGCTTTTGCCTGAAGGGTAAAAAACAAAAAGGGAAAGGAATGGACCTGCATTTTGAGGCATTTTGCTTTTTAAAATGTTTTCTTCTTTTTTAAACAAATACTTGGAAGACTAATTCCCTCATCAGTAAATATCAAAAGCTCAGCTGCTGCCATCTAAAACACTGCAAGATAAAATAAGACAAAGTAAATTCTCTTCAGTGAAGGAAAAGGGCTTGTTAGGTGGCACCTTCAGAAACTCATGAGGTGATCACACAGTCTTAGAATAATTGAAGGCATATATTTTACATGGGGTAAGATGTTTGGGATGCATCATGTAGAAAGGAAAGAAGTGCTCTGTACAGGAAGTAAATGCCAATATAAAATGTTCATGCAGATGAAGACTAAGAAAAAAATAATAGGAAGGTATCTGGATGACTTCAGGTTAAATTCCAATGCATCAAAACAGAGGTATTCAGGGTATGATAATGATCTTTGTTTCTGTTTCAACACTGACTTCTTAAAGAGAAGTTATATTCATTGAGCCTCTAATGAAGCTTTTGTTATTGAATGTAAGACTGATGTAGCCAATATTGCCAAACTCCAGAATTAAAATGTAAAGCTGTTAAAAAGAAAAATATTTTTAATTTTGTACATATTTTAATTTGAAAGTTTAGTATCTTTTTTAGCTTTCATACATTCAACTGTTTTTTCATCAACAGTGAGAAGTATAAATGTGACCATTTTCACAAGATCATATTTGAGTGCAGTCTCAACTGCTGGAAGAATCCAATATACTCAAAGTGGGAAAATAATTGACTTAGCAATGATGAACAAAACAATTAGCATTTTATTTAAACTGTCTGTGGAAATACATGTGACCATACTTCTCCAAATATTCCCCATTAATAATTAAAACCATTTTGCTTTTGGCTCTTCATCCCTGGCTCTGTTTGCCCTGCAGTTTTCAGGCTCTTGCCTCCACTGTCAGCCAATACTCCCTGTGTTCTCCATCACGTAACAAGTTTCTTTGTCATGGGTCTGCTCAAAGTCTATTATGCAGACTCAACCAGTGTGAGCCAGGTAAAACCACAGGTTAAAAACTGCTTTTGTTTGTTAAGGAATTAATTTATACAAGCTTTACAAGTTGGAGAGATGAGCAGAAAAGAACTGCCTGAAATTCAACCAGGGCAAGTGCAGGTCATACACCTGGGGAGGAATAACCCCAAGCACCAGTACAGGTTGAGCACTGACCTGCTGGAGAGCAGCTCTGTGGGAAGGACCTCGGGGTCCTGATAGACAACAAGCTCCATGAGCCAGCAGTGTGGGGGCCAAGAAAGCCAGTGGAATCCCGGGG
>NW_008656514.1:36429-43164 GCF_000695815.1 Acanthisitta chloris | reverse complement strand
AGGCCAACAAAGATGCTGAAGTGAATGGAGCACCTCACTTAGGAGGAAAGGCTGAGGGAGTTGGGCTTGTTCAATCTAGAGAAGAGACAACTAAGAGGGGACCTCATTAATGTATGCAAGTATCTAAGGGGAGGGTGCCAAAAGGATGGATCAAGCTCTGCTTGAAAGGCTGAGGGAGTTGGGCTTGTTCAATCTAGAGAAGAGACAACTAAGAGGGGACCTCATTAATGTATGCAAGTATCTAAGGGGAGGGTGCCAAAAGGATGGATCAAGCTCTGCTTGGTGGTGTAAACCAATAAAACACAATGGGCAGGGCAGAAACTGATGCACAGGAAGTTCCACCTGAAGATGAGGAAGAACTTCTTTCCAGTGCAGTCACTGAGCACTGAACAGATTGCCCAGAGAGGTTGTGGATTCTCCCCCACTGGAGGCATTCCAGAACCATCTGGACACAATCCTGAGCCGTGTGCTTGAGCAGGGAGGTTGGACCAGATGACCCTCTGTGGTCCCTCCCAACCTAACATTCTGTGATTCTGTGAACAAGAACTCATTACTAAATCCCAGACATGAAGTTAAGCAGTATTTACACCACTTGCAGTTTAAGCAAGTTATTTTTAGCTTGACCTTACCTGGTCAGGAAGGATCAGTTGAATATGTGAGTGGAAAATGAAGTACAGTTAGGGATTTATGACATGGGACAGGGCAACAATTCAAGTGGTGTTAGCAGCTCTCCATTCCACCTTGCAGTGGGAATGGAGAGAGCTGTTTTTGAATATTCCGTGGAGAAAACATGGCCTTGGGAATACATAAAGATTAAGTTTCAAGCATTTTCCCCTGAGCTTCATTCTGGAGCTGTGGAACAGTAACTTTGAGTCCAGCATAAAGCTGGGGGAGGTCAATAGTAACATCTCCATCAGATGCAGCACATTTGAATCAGGCCTGAATTAACTTCTTCTCTTAAGAATTGATATTTAAGAAAGACTTTAAGACTTTGTATTTGACAGAAACATTGTCCTCACACTGTTGTGATTCTCACCATCTGCTGAAACAATAATTAACTATAAAACATCAAAATAATTAGCTACAAACCAAGAGAGTTGTAATAAGTGTAATTTCTGTTCTATTTCTCTGGTGGACTTAGCTGCCCCAAAGTGTCCAGATGCAGTGTGAGTCTCAGAGAGTGCAATGAGACATGTTGTGTGGAATGAGCATCCTGTACTCTTGAATTATGTTTTTTTCTGATAAATCAAGCACCAGAAATGAGCCATCTAAGTAGAACAGAGGTCAGAGTCCAGACATGCTGACTGATGTGGTTAAAACTGCTGCTGTTGGAAGTTGAAAGGACAGGATTTCTGATAAAACCCTAGGTACTTGCAGGGAACTGAGAGTTTGACAGTTCCAATGTAAGTGCCTTGTCAGTAATATGCATTGTGCATAAAAAATTGTTGATCTCCAGAACAAAGTACTTGTTGGTGTTTAGAGATGAATCCTGGCTTTAAGGGACTGACATGGAATTCCTTGTCCTTTGCCCCTTGTTGAGAACAAATTAAATTCTCATCTTGCATGTTTTAGGCGAAGAATTAAACATGCATGTCTGGCTTTTGGTTACAAAATCTGGTTGTCTCATATGTGTAAAGTGAGCTGATTTAGGAAAATAACAGAGAATCTAGAACTTTTTAGTGCCAAAACAAGTTTCTGGGCCTCTTAACTTGTAAGCTTTCAGCATGTAATTAGATACTACAGCTTTCATTGCATTTTGATGCTCAAACTGAGAACACTTGCAGTTTAAGCCATGTCCTGGGATGACACAAGATGTCAATAAATTGCTAGGAAACAGTGATTCAGGGCAAGGCCAACCCCACACTCCCCTGAGGGAAGTCACCCTTCAGATTCATTCTGGGAGCCACATTGTTTATGTGAGAACTTCCAGGTTCATGCCCACTAATGAAAAAACAAATGGAGAAAAGCATTATCCCAGCACTTAGCATAACTGTGGCACTAATTATTGTTTTACAGCCTTAGGCTTGACCTTTTAATTAGGGCAGGTTTGGGCTTCTGCTGGCAGGGTAACTCATGCCCCTGTGCTGGGTTGGTGCAGGGTCAGCCCAACCACGCAGATATAGCCACTGCCAGGCTGGCAGAAGGGAGGGAGTTGTCTGGGGGAAGATTTGTCTCATTGTCCTCCAAAATAGGCCATTAAATGGGGCCAGAATAAGCAGGAAGTTTATGAGCAGGAGTGGGAAAGAAGGGAGTGAGGGTCTGAAGCAGATGTGGCAATGGAGCCTTCCTCCATTTGCAGAGATTCAGCATAAGTGTAGTCACTCAGAAAGAGGTGCAAGCAAGTCGTAGCCTCCAACTTTCTCAGCTGAGGAAGCACAGTAAAAAGATGTTTTATAGTTGCAAGTGGAATAGAGGAGTTGGGGAAAGAAGCTGGAAAATTCTTAATAATTTGGACTCCTTCACTCAAGATTGTTAGCAAAACTGCTACATCCTTCCTCACTGAGGATGTTTATCTTGGAGCAGTTTCTCTTTAGTATCCCTGTGCAGAGTAACCCTTACCATTCATGCTCCTATCCTCTTTCCTTAATGCCTCACAGAATCACAGAGTCAATCAGGTTGTAAAAGACCTCTGAGATAATCGAGTCCAACCTATGACCTAACACCACCATGTCAACTAGACCATGGCAATGAGTACCTTATCCAGTCTTTCCTTAAGAAGGAAAGGTGACTCCACCACCTCCCTGGGCAGCACATTCCAGTGTCTAATCACCCTTTCTGTGAAGAAACTCTTCCTAATGTTTAATCTAAACACTCCTGGTACAGCTTAAGACTATGTCCTCTTGTTTTGTCTCTTGTTACCTGGGAAAAGAGACTGTCCCTCACCTGGCCACAACCTTCTTTCAGGGAGTTGCAGATAGCAGTAAGGTCACCCCTGAGCCTCCTCTTCTCCAGGCTAAACACCCTCAGTTCCCTCAGCCGCTCCAGCTCCACTGCCCTTCTCTGAACATGCCCCAGCACCTCACTGTCCTGCTTGAATTCAGGGGCCCAGAACTGGACACAGTACTCAAGGCACAGTGCATAGGCACAGGATGTTGCCCAGGATTTGGAAGGCAGAGTACATCCTGCTCCAGGGAACTAAGAACTCAAGAGACATTGAGACCTGAAGAACCCATGTTAGCAAATGGTGTCTGGACTTGAGGCTGCAACAACAAGTTGTGTGGGCTGGGGTGGCTGGAATAGGGCTGCAAGGAGTGTCAGGTAGGTAGAGAGGAAGGTGAACTCCAGCAGAGCGTGTGGCACGGCCAGATCATGTAATGGGCAAGTGGGACTCTGGCTCACAATGCCAGCCCTCTGCCAGGCATTTACAAATGCAAAATTGGTAGTATACACAGAAACACTCACATATTTCCGAGATTATGCTTAGGAAGGGGGTGTAGTTAAGCACCTTAGGCTGTTTCATTCATGCCTGTGTTCTACCAGCCTCTGCAGGCACAGGCAGCACACTCATGCAAAGGGCAGTTGTGGAAGTCCTGGCTTTCTGCAGCTCACATTGCTCCAGAGAACCTGCAAGCAGCTTGTTCAGCTCAGGAGGGACAGTCAGTTGGCAGCACTGTTCATTGTGCTGTCTTATAACTTCCCCCTGTTTGTCTAGTAACCCAAAATATCTTCTAGGAGAGAGTTGAGTCTTGCATTCCAACTCCTATGAGGAAAGATATTTCTGCTGGAAAAGACTAAGACTAGAAAAGAAAATATATGTGTTTCTTTATACTTTGAAAAAACTCTATCATTTTTATTTCCAGATCAGTTGTAAACTGTATTTGTATCTTCTGTTTTTCCGTATTAATACAAGACTAAAATGCCACCACTACAGGTGCTTATGGTATGTATTATCATGTGACATCTTTCATTTCCACAAGTAACAAAGTACTCAAGCAAATGATGTAAGTTAGTGGCTGTGCAGAAACATAAAGCAATTTAATAAAGTTCATAGTGCCAAAAAGGTAGTCGATTGCTCTCACGAACAGTGGTTCAAGGTTCAGTACCTAACAAAACCCCATTGATTTATGGGTGGGCAGTGATGCTTTAAATGCATGGGCAGACTCTTTAGGACTATTCATGACGAACTTCTTTGTGCTCCTGCCTCAGACTAGCACTCAGTTCTTTGATGTGCTTGTTTATAAAATTGCACTTTACATGCAGCCTCCTGCATGGTAGTTTTTAAAAGGCCCTGGAGCTCTCTGCAGTCAGAACAGCTGAACAGAAAGTGCTGCCTACAGCATGAAAAGTTGCTAAAATGTGGACTGAAACACAGTAAAATTGCTTAATATCAGTAGGGTTTGGTATTGTGGTATTTTCTTTATGTTGAAATGCTTTAATCTGTCCTGAGCTGGTGAACAATTTCAGGAGGTTTTGGTGGTGATGGTGTAATTGTTGCAGGCTGCATGCTGTTGAACAGGTTGTATGGATTCTTAATAAAAATCTTCTTCAGCCTTTCTGTCCTGTCATTGTGTCCCAGAAGTTCTGTGTCCTGATGCTTCCTTTCTCACTCATGGCTTGATGCCAGTGGGTGCTTTGCACTTCCATAATAAACAGCATCTTACATGCCTCCTGTGTACTAAGCCACATGTGAGTATCAGATAGAGGAATTAATCTCCTCAAGTTGCAGAAATTGTTTACTTTGGAGGACTTAAGGGACTTATGGTTCACCTCCTGTGGGTTTAAGATGCTGAAAGTACCTTTTTATTTTCTTTCTTTTTTAACAAACAAGAGCAAATATACCCATTGCACTGATCCTTAGATCTGCTAAGGTTGTAGGAGTGCTGGTGTTTCCCATTAGGAATTCTGGGCTTAGCTGCTGTCAAGTCTTACTTCAGGGAACAACCCTGGTGCACACGCAGGATCACACAACAGAACTGAAACTGAGTCCGGATAAAGCAGTACAAGTAGCTGAGGAGGTCAGGGCTTGGGGAAGCATGTGCAGAAGGGACAGGGCACTGCCCCTTGCATGGCTGAGGGGGCAGGAGTGGCAGGTTGGGAGGTCAGGCTGTGCCTGCCCTTGAGGCATCTCCCGTGGCACAAAGCTCCTATGTTGTAATTAACAGCTGACAGTTGCCAGATGATTTTTAAGGAACATACTGATCTACCCCCTATGTTGGTGAACAGCTTCCAGGACTGCAACTGGAACTGCCAGTTCCTCCACTAGTTTCTTTACTCAGTAGCCCCAGTGTGATTGAAACCAGGAGGCCCATGAAGCTGCTTGTGGTAGATTGTGAGGGGAAGAGTCAAGAAGCATTTAAAACAATTCCAGATATGAGCATCTGGAAAATATAGAGAGAACTCCTTGTTAGAGCTACTGAAAGAAGATTTTCAGGTGCCCCAGGGCCTCCTGCCCTTTCAGAAATGTTCTCTCTGTCCCATCTTCACAGCAACCTGCTTCATTTCTTAATAGGTAAAAAATTAGGAAGTTTCACAGTACTCTAGAGTTGAGAATTGTGGTTCTTCTTTTGTATTTTTCAATAGGAAGGGGAAAGTGAGAGACCACACAGCAAGCCATCAGTCACTGCAATGCCTGTTTTACGCGCTGGAGCATCTTAATGTAGCTGCAGTGGGATCAGGCTCTGTCACAGCTAGCTTATCCTCCTAAGTATTTAGCTTCTTGGAGAGGTTTTCCAAGCAGTCCTTCTATCGTGCTGTAACTAAACCCATAATAGTAGTTTAATTTAAGCACTGGTCTTTTGTGCATAGTAGCTTATCTCTGCAAGGATCATGCAAAGTCAGGGTAATTGGAAGATGGACATGCTCTATATTAAGAAACTGCTTTAAAAATATGACTGTCTCAGGTGGCAGGTGTGAGAGACTGAAATGTT
This sequence comes from Acanthisitta chloris, assembly GCF_000695815.1. Lineage (NCBI taxonomy): Eukaryota > Metazoa > Chordata > Aves > Passeriformes > Acanthisittidae > Acanthisitta > Acanthisitta chloris. The sequence goes on along the minus strand of NW_008656514.1, from coordinate 37,297 downwards.
AAGGGTTCCAGGCACATTTCTTCCAAGCTGCAATACAGATGCAGAATTGTACTGTGCTCCAAATCTGCTGACGTGTCCTGAATTCAAAAATCACAACTCACTGGGGGCCAAAATTACAATGTCCTTTGCAATTACTGTGCAAAGGACATTGGATTGTACCTGCAGAATCTGCTGGGCAGACTGAGGCACTCGTGGGTACACATAGGGGATGTGGCTCTGTCAAGTCACAGTGTCAGTGTGTGACTAGGTCTCACTCCTGGCCTTCAGGACAACTGATTTGCCACTTCTACTTTGTAATGGATTGCAATTTTACTCTTGAACACCGGACTGTGGATAGAGTGGAAAGGGAAATGTTCTTCTGGCATGTGAAAGTCCATAAATAAAAAACAAGAATACATCTCTGAACCCTGGGGTTTGTTTCTGTTTTAATATTGGCTGCGGGTTTTTTAACAATGCAATATTTCCTGGGAAAATGTCTCTAGATGGGATGGTAGTGGTTTTGCATACTTGTTTTTAAGTCTTGAAGCTGGTTGTTGCAAGACTGAGTGGCATTTCTTGAAACTAATAGGGTGACTCATAGGAACATGGAATAAGAAAGGTGAATATTTTTCCAAGTTTGAAACTATGACTATGAGAGATGCAGTATGAGCTATTCTTAGCAGAGATGCTGGGGGAAAAAAAAGGTAAAGGGAGCAATTTGCACAAAATCTCTGCATAAATATTTGTTTAACATTTGCAACGCACTGCTAGAAGTGTAAGAACATTTTGCCTTGTGCAAGTCTCAGCCACTCACCTCTTTAACAGTAAAGCACCGCTGCTTTAAACAAAGTCTACTGTGGTAATTTAACTCATCAGCATGATAATGCTT
>NW_008656514.1:28916-36388 GCF_000695815.1 Acanthisitta chloris | reverse complement strand
GTGCAACATGGTTTCCAGTGGTATTCAGGTCGTGCAGATGGTTTGTTCTTAAAATTCCATTTCAGAGAAGTAATGCTGGTTTTTAACCTCTCTCATTCAGTACGAGTGACAGTGCCTTGCTCACTGGCATTTGTTGAGCCTTGTGGTTTCTTTTGACACAGAAGTTATAAATATTTTAATCAGAAATATAAGCATGAGAAAGAAGATGTGATATAAATACCTTGCAGCACATAAAGAAATGTTTGTTGAGCTCAGTAGGGACACATTGTTAGCAAAAATCAGCAGTTGACTAAGCCCCCAAGTAGCTTGTTTCTGAAATAAAGATGGCAAGTGTTTGGTGACATTTGCTTGCAGGGCTAAGCCACTTTTCCAAAATACTGGAGTTCATTCATATAGTATCAGGATGAACCATACTTCCAGATACCTCTTAATGACTACTGAGGCCCTAGAAAGCAGTGTGGACTTTGGAATTGTTTAAAAAGTTAAGTAGTGGGGAGAGGGCAGAGAGAGACGATAATTGGGTGATGTTGACTTGCATTTTAACACTGGAGGCAGCAGCAAGATCAGGAGAGGGGAAAATAGAGTAAGTTATCCCTAACATTTGCTAGAATAGCATCCTATAAATGAAAGCAGCCCAGAAAGCCAATGGAATCCTGGGCTACATCCAAAGGAGTGTGGGCAGCAGGTCAAAAGAGGTGATTCTTCCCTTCTGCTCTCGTGAGACTCTCCTGGAATACTGCACACAGTTCTGGTGCCCTCAACACAAGAAGGACATGGAACTGTTGGAACAAGTCCAGAGGAGGCCATGAAGTTGCTAAGAGGACTGGAGCATCTCCCCTATGAGGACAGGCTGAGGGAGTTGGGGCTGTTCAGCCTGGAGAAGAGAAGACTGTGTGGAGACCTCAGAGCAACTTTTCAATCTCTGAAAGGCTACAAGGAGCCAGAGAGGGACTCTGTGTTAGGAACTGCAGTGATAGGACAAGGGGTAATGGGTTCAAAGAGAAGGAGGGAAAGTTTGGTTTAGATATTAGAAAAAGATTTTTCCCTGTGAGGGTGGTAAGACACTGACACAGGTTGCCCAGGGATGTGGTGGCTGCCCCAACCCTGGCAGTGTTCAAGGCCAGGCTGGATGAAGCCTTGAGCAACCTGATCTATTGAGGAGATGTCCCTTCCCATGGCAGGGGATTGGGACTAGGTGATTTCTAAGGTCCATTCTAACCCCTAAAATTCTGATTAAATTAAAATTACGATTCTGTGATTATGGGGCAAAAGATGTAGTTTGCACTTGAATCTGCTACCCAACTCCAACATGTCTTCAGATAATTTTCTAGAGTACAATGCATCTCATTGCCTCCTGTAGCTTCTGGTTTCACAGTGACAACTAGGTTTAATTTCCTTACTGTATCTATAGTGCTTGCACTTTTTTTTTGGAGGAAATAGCATAAATGACTGCAAACCACTGTGATCATCTGTACCTCCATAAATTGAACAAAGGAGTAGACTAGTTACTATGAGTCTTGTGCTTTTCATGTGTTTAAACCAGAGCACTGAATGCAAAAGCAACAGGAACTTCTGTGAGACTGCAGTGCTTGCTGAAGGATATTTACCCCATAAACCAGTGAATGAAGGAATAAATCACAACTAGAACACTAATCAGTGATTAATGCAATGCTGTTCCCAGGAAAACCCTCAATGACCTCTTTCCAGACAGGAATTTGAAATTTCTGAGGACACAGAAGAGCTCTGAGAATCTGTAATAGTTTATTGGTTGAGTTTGGGATTTTGTTCCACATTTATGTTACAAAGAAAATACCTGTAATATTTTCGCTTTTGCTCTGATACCCATAACCCCAAATACATATGCATATATATGGTTTTATGGTGATTATATATATCACTAAAAAAAGTATTCTTATCTCAGGATTTTTCAATTTGTGATTATTAAACAATGCCTGAAAATGGGATTTTTATGTTGCTGATTGAAGTATTTGCACAATAAAATGAAGATAAGAAATATACCAAGACCTGAACATTTATCAATGACATTGGAAAATAGAGCTGAAACTGGAGAGTCATTCCAAAAGACAGACTTTGCCACCACCCATCAGAAAAACCCATGTCACAGAGGTGAGATGAGGGAGTCAGAGTCTGGTGGCAAAAGCAAAGCAGAAAAACAGGAAGAGGCTAAAACTCTGATTTAAATACTACAGTAGTAAGGTAGTCTTAAAATAGATTTTGGATAGAAAGACATGGGAGAGGAGTGGGTGTAGTAATACAGAAAAGAGAAAAAGCACTAATTATTAGATTTCTTCAAACATGCCAAATTCAGCCACTTTCTCTGAATTTTCTAGCATCTGAAATAAATGTTGAGACTCTGTTTTCCTCCATTTAATATCGCATCTCTTCATAAATACTACCTAAACACATCTTCCTGCTTTTGTTCTTTATTTTCCCTCTTCTGTTAAGGTGTTTTTACCAGATTTCTACCTCTTTCAGGTGAAAACCATTTTGACAGAACATAATGCATACATGTGTGTAAATATTGGCTCTGGGGTTTTGTGGCTATTAAGATTTACAATTCCTTAATGTCAGCTTTGAGTTCAGATTTGCTATGGACCTCTGTGCTTCTCAGGAGATCTAATCTTCATTATTTACTGTGGGGTTCAGTACTAAAACACATTTAATTCTGTAATTACTTTTCAGAGACATGCACTGATTTCCTGTGAAAATGGTTCTTCTGAAATGGGAAAAATATGTTGTAGCTTCCAACTTTCTGTTAAAAAAAGAATGAAGTAGGAAGGGTTTACATGTATTTGCTCTGCCAAAGTGAGATATCAATGCAGTACTGTACACAGAAATCTGAATTAACATAATTGCTGAAATATAGATAGATTATTTCTAATGTGCTTCAAAGCTCTGCATTTAGTTGCATCTTCTGATGCTGCAGCAAACGCTCTAAACTCATCAACTGACTGATGGATGTATTGTAAAGGCTTGGATGGTCACTTTATACAGAATGATAAACCCACTGTAGTACTTAATGAGGTCAGTGAAGCAATCAGAAAAGAGATATACAATCCTGTAGCATGGGTCTGCAAGCATGATACTTCTTAGGCTTTTTAATTTTAATGAAGCAGCTACTCAGCTGCAGAATATTCTTGTTAAACAGCCTCAGCATGGAATTTAAAACTAAAATGTTGCTGAATACCATAGTCTCCTTGGAGAGTCCGTGGCTCTTACTCTCTTAAAATGTCTGCATCTTTTATATGGTAATGGTTTAGAAATCAGCCATTGCTTCATTTTCATTGTAAATCAGGCCCAGAGTCTGATTTCCTTCCCCGTTCTCTGAGCACTATATCCCCTGTAAGCTGTCTCATCAGTCTCCAGTTCACTCTCTGGGGTATGCATGGTCTGAAAACAGATGAAATAATCCTGTAAAACAAACACTTTGCCAAGCACATTCTTATTTTAGATGCCTTTCCAAGAATGAAAGTCCTTACGTGAAAACTGGCATGGCACAAGTGAACTCACACCCACATCAGTCCTCACATGCTACAAGGTCTTAGTGCTACACACCCATTCAGGAGGCTTCCAAGGGTTAGCACTGCTATTGCTCAAGTCCAGTGAATTCAAATTGCAAGGTTTCTTTTAAACCCCAGAGAAACACCTTTGTATAGAAGAGTTTATTGATGTTTAATTTTTGAAGACTGTTCTATGCTGCAGTGCTGGTGCTACACAAGTAGCTGTAGTATTAGATGCAAGTTGGGTTTTTTTGAGGGTTAAACCCCATGCAAGCATACCTGATTTTAACATGTGAATATCATAGAGTTATAGAAGTTTAGGAGTTGGAATGGACCTTACAGGTCATCCAGCCTCAACCCCCTGCCCAGGGCAGGGACACCTCCCACCAGAGCAGGTTGCTCAAGGCTCTATCCAGCCTGACTGTGAACACTGCCAGGGTTGGGGCAGCCACAGCCTCCCTGGGCAACCTGTGCCAGTGTCTCAACACCCTCACAGGGAAAACTCCTTCCTAATATCTAATCTAAATTTCCCCTCCTTCAATTTGAAGCCATTACGCCTTGTCCTATCACTGCAGCTCCTAGCAAAGAGTCCCTCTCCAGCTCTCCTGGAGCCCCTTCAGATCCTGGCAGGTTGCTCTGAAGTCTCCACACAGTCTTCTCTTCTCCAGGCTGAACAGCCCCAGCCTCCACAACCTGTCTTTGTAGGGCAGATGCTCCAGTCCCCTCTTACCAGCTTTGTGGCCTCCTCTGGACTTGCTCCAACAGTTCAGTGTCCTTATGTTGAGAACACCAGAACTGTGTGCAGTATTCCAGGTGGAGTCTCAGGAGAGCAGAGCATAGGAGAAGGACCAGCTCTTTCAACCTATTCCTCACACTTCTTTGGCTGCAGCCCAGGATTCAGTTGGCTTTCTGGGCTGTGAGCTCACACTGCAGCTCATAGTGAGTTTCTCATTCACCATCACTTGTAGTGGTGTATGGTCATAGTTGTGACCTGCAAGGTTTAGATGTGACTGTAGCCAAGTGTCTCAAGGCATGCTAGGAAGTCTTTCCCTTCTTTTGCAGAGGGATTAATCCACCCTGTACGGATGCTGTTGGTGCCTGACCTAAGGAGGAAGCCTGCAGGCACACAGCTTGGTGCACTGCCCGTGGAGCCACACAGTCTCCTCTCAACAACAAGCACACCCAGCCAGGAGCATCCTATGAAGGTATCTGGAATTTACATTCCCATTCTTTGTTAACAGCATAACCTTTCCTTTCCAATTGCCACATCTGCAAGAACCGTACAAAACAAAACACACTTTAAGTGATGTGAGAAAGAGCAGAGAAAAAGACACAGGCAAGTTGTGATTTCTACCTCACCTTGTGGCATAAATTACTGCTGCACACAGGCTGTGATTAAGCAGGTCTGTGTGACTAAGCCTTGTACAGGATTAATTGCCAGGTCTGTGCTCTGCCATGGGTTAGTGATAGAAGACACTAAGCAGCAGTGGAGTGTTTTCAAAGGGGATTTGAAGTCTATAAGCCATTTTCTCCTCTGATACACAACTTTCCCTCTTGGCAGACAGCAGCAGCCTTTAAATTTTAAAGGTGAATATTCCATATTCCTTTGAAACTTTTGGAGGGGGAGTAACAAAAGGTTCAGTCTTTCCATTCATCACTCATGACTTTAGGAGCCTGCAGAGAAAAAAAAGCAGCACAGAACCCTGGTTTTCTGTGTCTGAGACATACAGACTGTTCTTGTGTGACACATAATGTCGTAAGCTTCCTCTCCCTACTGAGTGAGCTTTGGAAGTATGGGGTGGGGATTGTGGGATGCTTCTTCTCATGCCTGGTACTGATCAGTGTGGTGGAAAGGCAGACAGGGAGGGATGTGCCCCTAGCCCTCTGCACCACTTCTGTATCCTCCTTCATCCCTAGATGGGGACCTATTGCCCTCCACCATGAGGATGAGCCGCTGCAGTCACCTGCCGGGAGTCCCACCGGAGCCCCCTCGGCCGACAGCCCCGGACGGCAAGACCCTGCCTGGAGGCAGTGGGGGCCCAGCCAGCAGTTGCCCACAGTATGTCATGCAGGTGTCCTCCAAAGATGGGCAGCTGCTCTCCTCTGTTGTGCGGACTCTTGCCACACAGAGGTACGTGGGGGACAGCAAGATGGGCTGGAGTGCACCTTCCTCAGGTGCTACCGAGTCCAGCGGGTGCTAGAAGGAAAGATGTGGTGATGTGCTTCATGAAAGCTTTCCACGGTGCACTTGTAATTAAACTCTTATCCTGGCATCATGATTATGCTACATAATGAGGCACATTTCCTAAGCACTTCCCAGCCAGCATGCTGAGCGGCCAGACAAGCTATTTCTAGCTGAAGTTGACACACAAGGGTTGCTGCTTCAGCTGTTGTCCAAATGATTGAGCAGCTCTTTCTGTTGCTGGTTTAGAAGGGCAGATTAGTGGTCATATATATGTTTAAACTGTACCTTAGAAACACTATCATTCTTCAGGCTAGGTTTGTTTTCTATAGAACAAGGAAGAGGTTGCTTAAGGGTTTGACCTTTTCCAGATTTGATACTTGGGTCAAAATTAAGTTCCTCTTCATTGGTGTTAAGATGGAAAGACTTCATGGATCTTAAAACAGCCCTGGAGTTTCACAGAACAGCAAACTTAATCCAACCCACTGCACTTGTGTGAGGAGTCAAATTATTAAGTGCTGCTGGATGTGTGATTTGACAGCCTCAAAGGGCCTTTTGCCCTTTGCTTGTAGGAACTCTTTTAAGCCCTGCGCAACTGCACAGCTCAGATGTGAGTGCAAAGCATTGAGCACAACTTCACACAGGTTTGCCAGGCAGACTGAAAGGAGTGGGCTGGATTCTTTACACCTCCCTGCAGTTACACTTGAGCAAGGTCTACCTGGGGCAGTCTGCAAAGAGCCAGAAGAGGGAACAGCTCTGTTCCACTGTACATGGTAACTCTTGGTCACTCACACAACCTGCTTTTCTGAAGAGATCACCTGATTTGATGTACGTGGTATGGAAGGTTTTTATATCCAAGACCTCAGCCAAGAGGGTGGTGAGACACTGAAACAAGTTGCCCAGGGAGGTAGTGGATGCCCCAACCCTGGCAGTGTTGAAAGCCAGGTTGGATAAAGCCTTGAGCAACCTGCTCTGGTGGGTGGTGTCCCTGCCCAGGGCAGGGGGTTGGGACTAGATGATGTGGTAAGGTCCATTCCAACCCCTAAAATTCTTTGATTCTATGACTGTCTCAGTCTTGACAGTTGGAAGGCTGAGTTGAAGTTCTAGTGAAGAGGATCCATGTTTCAGCAGCACTGGTACTCCCATCCTGCTATGAACCCAAGTATCACCCTAGAAGCCATGTAACTGCTTTCCTCTTTCCAAAAGATTCCTCCGTAAAGCAGAGCATCTCAGGAGTTAAAATCAGTCTTTAGGTTATCAGTGGCAGGAGAAGCAACCTTCCTCCCCCATTGCACATTAGCATCCCCCACCAGGAAGGTGGGTGGATTGAGGAAAGCAGTGCAGAAGAAATACCCACAGGCAGCAGGGCAGGAGGGGTGTTTGGTACAATCCTCCTTTTCAGTTCTGTTAGTATTCTGTTACCCACGTTGAGCTGCTTGGGACTTGTTGTCCCAAAGAGAGGGAAACTGCCCAGAGTTTTCTGGAGGTTTCTGCCTGCATATACCTGCCTGAAGTTGTGCCTCTGCCTTCACACTACTACAGGGCAAAGTGCTGTTCTTTTAGGTCCAGAATTCCTTTGCTGCACCAAAAGAAGAGATGTTGCCCTGTACAGCAGGAGTGATGGCACACATCACTGCTAGCATCAGAGGTGCCCAACTGAGGCAGATTTAAAACTTTCCTGATGCACTTAGAGATTTCTTGAAGCAGCTGCACCGCTGCTCTGTGAAGAGAAACACAAAAGTACAGAAGCACTTGGTGGTCTGTCTCTG
>NW_008656514.1:21948-28885 GCF_000695815.1 Acanthisitta chloris | reverse complement strand
CCCAGAAGAGATACTTCAACAAGAATACCAAAGTGCCCAAAGCCATTAGCCTAGCAGCTTGGAGTACTAATTACAGAGCAAGTACTCAAACTGCAATTTCCTTTCTGGCTGTTGATTAGTGGCGCACAGAGAGAAAGGCTAGATCACAGCTTTGTGTACTGACCAGCAGTTTCTCTCCCCTTCCAGCAGCCCCTTCAATGACCGTCCAATCTGTAGGATCTGCCACGAGGGCAGCAGTCACGAAGAGCTGCTGTCCCCCTGTGAATGTACAGGAACCCTGGGGACTATTCACCGCAGCTGCCTGGAGCACTGGCTGTCGTCTTCAAACACCAGCTACTGTGAACTCTGTCACTTCAGGTTTGCAGTGGAGCGCAAACCCAGGCCACTGGTGGAGGTCAGTACGTGGGGCACGTCCCTGAAAGCTTAGCTTTACTGGGTAGATCATGTTTGCTTTTATGCAGGCATCACAGTGCCTTTGCAGCTCCACTGAAGCCAGAGCAAGATGAGATTTAGGCTTGGCAATATGAGGGCAGGAGCTCAGGGAAAGGATAGAAATAACCCCTCATTTTGAACCAAATCAAAACAAGTGAGAAAAATGGGGTTGATGGGTTTGCATTCCTGTAAACCTGAGTGAAGGTTTGGGAAAGGGTGTGCAGCAAATTCCCTGAATACCAGCCTGGTTGAGACTGGACGAGAGGGAAATAACAGTTTCTGTGGCAAGGACTCAGCATATTAAATATAGGTCAGGATAGGTCAGAAACCTAATTTCCGTGCCAAGCCCACCAGAAGGAATTGTTCTTGTTCAGTGCCTGGCATGTCCAGCCATTTGTGAGTGACCTTTTGGCCTCCTCTTTCCTGTGTACCAGACTCAACAGTGAATTGAACAATTGTTTCCCCCTTATCAATGGGGTTTTGCCAGCTTAGATGTTTTAGCAGCTTCATGAAGTTTTCCAGGTTTTAGGGGTTTTCTGCTCTTCAGGAAAAGAAAACAAAAAGAGTAAACCCCAAATCACTGTCTTGACACTATTAATGATCTTTATCCTCCCCTATTTTAATTTGAAAACAGTAAAAATTATGGTTTCTGTTGGAATCAAGAGTGAATTACAAATAATAACAGTTGACAAAAGTGAAGAGAAGCATCTTCTTGACCCAGCTGGTGACACAGGCACTTACATGCTGAGCTTGGGTTCAAGACAACTTGTCTTTCCCATTCATCTTAATTGTTCCTGTCAACTGTGTCAGGACTGGTGGAAGGAGATACAGTATTAACAATGGGGCACCTTGTTTTGCTCTTCTTCCTAGATGAGAGGATAGAGGATAAATTGACTGCTGGGAAGTGGGTCAGGGGCCCATGCAGAGGGTGAGAAGAGGGTGAACAGTTCACAGTGAAGACTACCAAAGTTGCTTTACACTGGATTAAGATGGGCATGCACATTTTGTGTCTAAGCCTAAGGATGTCTTCATTCTTCCTCAGGATCTGCAAAAACAAGAGATGAGATGGCACAGTGTTTAGCACAAGACCTATAACCAGAGCAAGCCTGGGCCAGCTGTGCTTGATTGCCTCTGGCTGGTTGTCTGGTACTCCTTGCAGGACTCCATCCTCTGCAGGGCACCTGGTCCCAGTTTGAGAACTGCTGAATGTTCTCAGACTGTTGGGCATTAAGCAGCAAAGTCTTTGTGACTGAGCATTCTCCAGTGAAGATGACAGCATGTTCTTTTGGACAGCTGTTCTGAGCCTGTGCCAGGGAGTTTTTGGCTGCAGTTTTGGTGCAAGGAAGGTGCGTGGAAGAGTTTGCCTTCTGAGCAGAAAGATAAGTGATGCTGAGGCAGTGCAAAGTGAACAGTTTGATTTTAGAGCCCAACTTCTTCAAGCTGTTCCCTCACCACAGCTGCTTGTGAGGCTTTTGTGGCACAAATGGGATGTGACACTGGTCAGAGCTGCTGCTGATGGAAGTACTCAAAAGCAAAGCTAGCCCTGACCGGACTGGGAGAGTCTAGTTGCTTGATGGTTCACTGATGGAGTGAGGCTTCTTTTTAGCAAAAGCAGTAATAAATAATAGCAACAACAGCAGCGATAATTACAGTAATAATGATAAACTGCCTTTTATTTCTCAGCTGAGGACAAATAAGAACCATGTGCAAGAACATTTCTGAAATACACTTATATATTTTTATCTTTACTACCTATTATTTTCTTGCTTCTCAGCTACTACCCGCAGTATTTTAGTGCGGTAATCAACAACTGGGTGCAGTTGCAGAAAAGGTCATAAAAAAAAGAGATGCTTTGTGATCTTATAGGAGTATGTTTTAAGTTTAGAAGGGAATTTAAGCTGTAAAGTTGAGAGCAGCAGAGACAAAGTGGAACTAACATGAGTTGTTTGCAAGGGGACACATTAAGCAGAAAGATAACAAAAATTCTTGATTTCTGTTTGTCTAATTTAAGTGTGTCCTGAAGGTTTGTACTTATTTAATACACAGTGCTTCAAAATGCAAAGATCTCCCCATGCAGATAATTACAGCAAATCTGAAGGTTCCCAGACCATGACTAAAGCAGTTGCAAGGTGCCAGATTCCCTCATCCTTTGTGTCCTAAAGGCACTTTCCTGTATGTCTCTCTGTGTTAGAGTATGAGGGCATGGAGGGAGCTTTATCAGGTATAGTAAGACCATCTTTCACAAAAACCTGCTGCAATGCTTGGACAAGTGACAAGCCAAAGTGGCCACCTGTTTTTAATACCTTTGTGTGTGTGTGTTTGGGGTGGGGTGTAAAGTTCTTTTCATTTAATGAGACAGTTAGTTCTCAAAAATTCCACTGAAGTAGGTAATGACAATGGTAAATGTTCCTCCTTTCACTGGAGGTGAATGATGAGTTTACCAATGCATTTTAGGAGGTCAGGAGGGACTACTGTACTCATAAAGCCATTTGTACATAGTCTATGGAAGCTTATCCACTGACTCACCACCAGGCCATATCTCACACAGAGAATATATCCCATTCAGGGTTCAGTGACAGGTAGTATAAAAATCCTTGAAGCAATCAGTCATGATATTGATCTTTTCCCCTAGAGGTTTTCCATCAGGGAAAAAAAAAAAGATGGTATTTCTGAGTATTCAAAGGCATATAATTCACTTTCTTAAAGAGGCCATAAAAAGAAGAAAAAGCATTAAATTATGTTTTCTCCGCATACCTTCTCTGGATTGATCACTACTTCTTAAGGGCTTGAATGTGGGTGTGGAAGAAATCTCAATGGAAACAAATTGAGATACTTCACTTGCTTTATCTATAAGTGTCATATCTAACTTCACTGCTGTTAGCACTCACCAAAGGCTGCAGCAGTAGTGAGCTTGAAATTAAGTAAGCAGTAAGTGTGGTGGCTGGTTGTTCAGCTATGTTCCTTCCTCCCTGTGTACATCATTATGGAAGCAGCAGTGGATTTCACAGAATCACAGAATATTCAGAGTTCGAAGGGTCCCACGAGGATCACCAAGTCCAACTCTTGGATTTCTTGCTATGCATCATGATTTGATGAGAGCAGACCAGTGAACCCATATCATTTCTCTCCCCCTGCCCCCTGCCATGCTGCTAGTTTTCTGTTAGTTCATTATGAAATTAAAGAAAGTGCTCTATAAAATTTTGTTGCACGATGTCTGTTGCTCTCTTTATGCAGCTGCCTGTTCACCCTAAGGATGTGATCCCTTGCACTCAAAAAGTCCTGATACAAGGGATGTATCTACAGCTGTATCCTGGCTCCTGCACACATTATGTCTAGGATGCAAAGATGCGGGGAGATCACTTTTGCTTTCTCTTCCCAACTTACATTATACACAACAGCCTGTTTTTTCCTGAATGACCTTTGCAAGGAAAAGCAAAGGAAAAATACCATTCATTTTGTCCTCCACTTCCTCTTTTGTACTTCATCTTTTCTCCATCATAAGCTTCTCTCTGGTCAACAATATACTTCTCCAGGAAGACATTCCTTTGTCTATGCCATAGTATGTGTATTTCTGTCTGGGAGAGAAACATCTTCCAAGAAATGTTCCAAGAAATCTGCTAACTGTTTGATGCCCAAAACCCAACCAGAGAGGCCAGAAGTGGCAATACAGTCTGTCAGGCAGATCCATTCTCTTAACATTAAATTTGTGAAGCTTCACACATTCTTGGTCAATGTCTTGTTTTGCAACTCAGATTATTTTCTCCTGAAGAATTGTGTTTCCAGACCATGAATCAGGCACTGTGGTGATGGTAACCTTTCCTTCAGCACTCAAGGAAATTAATTTGATCATTGCCAACCACTAATTATGTCTTTTGCCTCCTGCTACATGTTGTGAAAGAGCTCTATGACTTGTCCTTTGGCAATTCAAAGCAGCACACATTTCACCTCCTCCACAGGTGTTTGTCAAAAGCTGGTCATCCAAAAGGAGTGGTCTCCCTTACAGTTCTATGTGTCCATCCAGGCTGTCCTACTTGTGTCTAATTTGCCAAGTTACTGGTAAGAATTGCTTTCTGCTGAGCCTTCACAGACTTTGTTAAATGGTAGCTAATGTGCTGTGGGTAAGTGCAGTGTCTCCTCATGCCCTACCTGACTTTCAGCCTTGCTTATGGACTGAGCTACCTGGGAACTCTTGTGCTCCCTCCAGCTGATCGTTCTTCTGGTGGGACTTTGCTCAGAGGCTGGGCTGATGCTCCTCAGCTCTCCACTGAGACCTGGAATTTCCTCATTTCTCAGTCACTTGTGAACTTGTTCGCCACAGCAGCACTGGGAGAACAGGCTGTGTTGTTGTAAAGGAGCAAGAGATGGTTTGTGATAGACAAAGAGTGTTTTTCATGTTGGAGATCACTGAGTCCTTCTGTTCATCTCCCAGCACCCAGCGAGCTCTGCCACAGAAAACTGAAACCACCAATGCCAATCACACATAATGTACTGGAGCTTTCTGTAGCATCTTTGGAGCTGCCATTTGGAGTCACGTTTTTGCTACGCAACATGTTTCTGTTCCAGCACTTGGCAAGCATCAACAGCACAAGTCTAGTCATTTCACTTGATTTCACAGCTCTTTCTTCAGATAGGGGGATTGCTTGGAGACATCCACAGCCCTGCAGTTAGTTAAAAGGAGCTATTTGCTGGTAATCCAAGAGATGCTGTCCATGTACACATTACCAGTACATGCACATTCCCCTCAGTCTGAGGGTTCTATATGGCAAAATTCAATTCAAGAAGTGCAGTTAAGGTCTGAACTCACCTCTTCCACATGTGCCAAATGCACAGCATCCCTGTACAGTCTGATGGACACTACAGGTGTGTGGGATATGTGCTTGGGCACACGGATCTCATTATGAATGTGTCTAAGGAGGATGCACCTCAACGAATGCTGCTGCTGAGTAGCCCTACTTGTGTCTCCCATGTGTTGGCTCCCCCACTGCCAGTGAGATCCTGGCTGTGTTCGACACAGAGAACCCAGGCTGAAGCAGCAGAACTCTAGACACCAAAGGAAAGGAAAGTCTATAGTATGGCTGTTGATATGCATAGACCTGATGTTCCTTGTGACAAGCCTGGAAAGATCTCAAAACCAGCAGAGTGAAATCAAACTGCAGTAGTTTCAGTTAGTGACTTTTATAGAATTTGCAGTTTTATGTAAGCTTTTTTTTTAATGCATCCAATCCACAGAAAGAAGTTGACTCTAGAAATGTGTGACATTATTCATGTAGCTGCTTTTTCTGTGTTTCAGCATAAAGATTAGGCAAACTTTATGTATTATCTATCATCTTCCTTTTAATTTCCATATTGCATCTATGTTGCTTCCACTTGGCTTAGTGCAGAAACAGACACAAAACTTGGCAGTACAAATATATTTATGTGCAAGCAAATGTTAGAAAACAACTAGCTACAACATAAAAATGGTGTAAGAACATTATGTGACCACATAAGTCAGGCTTGTATTGCTTGTAAGTTATTTACATGTTTTAAACCTACCAGGATTCAGTATCTATTGGTTCATTTCTTTGCAAACAAACAGAAAGCACTTAATTAACAATATGAAACTCATAAGCAAAACAGCAGGACTAGGAGAAAAAAATAAAGTCAGGATAATTGTCACAATATTGGGCAGAAATGAACTGCAGTTTTCCCCAATTTGTTGCTGGCTAGAGAGCTCATGCTAGTGAGAACAATAGATTAACAAAGAACAACGGATTAAGAAACCCTCTAAAACCTACATCTATGCAAGAAGTAGTTAAGATGAGCTTACATTATAATTTAAAACTTCCAGAAGCCTTACAATGAAATATGAATTTACTTCTTGTGCAAGACTTTGAGTCATGCTGGTTTTATCTGTTGGGATTCTTTTTACTTATTTTTCCTCTCCACTGTTCAGTGAAGCAAATCATTAGCATTAAATTACTGCAATGAAGAGACACCAGATTTGCTACATGTAGTTTTTAAAAGGATCATGCTTAAAGCCAGAAGGAAAACGGTTACTTGGCACAGTCACCAACGGGGAAAACTTTCATAAATCAAAGTCTGGAAGAACTACAGCATTACTGGTCTGGGAGCAGATAAAGTGTCCATCCTCCTTCCTTTGTTGACCCAAAAAAGGCAAATTGAAAGGGCAAAGTGATGGAGATGCTTTTGCACCTCACTGTCTTCAGCTGCAAAAATGCCCCCTCTGAGGCACGAGTCACACAGGGATATCTGAAGCAGACGTAGATTTCCAGTAGAAATATGTATGAGTTAAAGAAAGTATTAAAAAATTAAATATCTCCCCAACACGTATTTTTAAACCCATAAAATCTTCAAGACACACTTTTTTGATCTATTCATTTCTAATGGGGAAAAAATCCAGAGACCAAAACAGGCTCTTCTCTCTCCATTAACGAGAGATTAAGTGGTTGTTTTATGTTCTTTACAGCAAAGATTCACTACAGTGCTTGACTTTTCCCAAGCA
>NW_008656514.1:14105-21917 GCF_000695815.1 Acanthisitta chloris | reverse complement strand
ACTCACCCTCCACAAAAATAAAATAAGAGGAAAAATTACTTGTAAGGGAACAGACTGCGCCTTCAAACCATCACATCTGTAGCTGCTCATTTCTAAATTTAAAGGACTAGAGATCAAGGGTAAAAAAACTTGTGGAAAGTGTCCAGGAGAAAGTTACTGAACAATCAGAGATGCTGTTCTTTAAGGACAGGGAAGATGAGGGAAGATGCCTTGGGTTTTTAAAGGTACAGCTATTTTTGTCTTAGATAATGGTTCTGGTGACTTTTCCTTGGGCATCATGATTTTGTAAAACAATCCTAAACTGCCCAATGATCATCTATCTCTGTCCCCCCTGCTGGTAGCATTTCCCACCACCAATAAGAGCCAATCAAAATTTACTTCTTTTTCTCTGGGAAAATAAAAGTGCTAAGATGAAAAGATTTATTGCATCTGTCTTTTTGGAGGCCTATCAAACATTTATTATCTATCATGTCTTTAGTTTATGTATATTTGAGCTTGTAGATTAGGACATTTACAATGTGTTGAAATATGTGTTGCCAATAGCAAATCTGCTTTGCTTTTGATTTAAAATGCAAAACTTGATTTTTGTTGATTTTCTTGAGTGCATGCATTTGTCTGCCTGACTGGGTATACACTCACCCAAAAGAGAATGGGGGCATTGAAAAATATAGGCATAAAAAGAGATACTGCTTCTCCCACAGTTCCACAAAACCTTTTTTTTTTATATTCATCTTGAAATATTTTACCTCACAGAAGCATCTCCTGAAATAGAAATTAAAAGTGGATGGTAGGAAAAAAGAATAGCAGCAAGCCAGACTGATGTTAAAAAATACAGTATTGTGTAATTGGACCTCCAAGAAATTTCATAGATTTTTTTACAGCATAATTTATCAAGCTCTGCTGCTTGTTTTCACTACCAGGGAATCACTAAGCCTTTTTTTAGAAGATGAATATGTATAATCCAGAAACTGGACACCACATCTACTAACTGCTATGTTATTGCTACTTGGTGGAGCTTTGTATATCATAGAATCATGTAATAGTTTGAGTTGGAAGGGACCATAAAAGACCATCTTGTTCCGACCCCCTTCCACCTTGCTCAGAGCTCCATCCACCCTGTCCTTGAACACTTCCAGGGATGGAGCAGCCACAGCTTCTCTGGGCAGCCTGTGCCAGAGACTCACCACCCTCTCAGTATAGAATGTTTTCCTAATATCTAATCTAAACCTACTCTTTCTCAGTCTGAAATAATTTCCCCTTGTCCCCCAGGTTCTAGTAAGTAGTCTCGCTCCATGTTTCTTGCAGGCTCCCTTCAGGCACTGAAAGGCCACAATGAGGTCTCCCCAAATGCTTCTCTTCTCCAAGCTGCACAGTCTTAGCCTTTCCTCACAGGAGACATGCTCCATCCCTTTAATGGCCTTCTCTGGACCTTCTCCAACATGTCAATGTCCTTCCTGTGCTGAGGGCCCCAGAGCTGGATGCAGCATTACAGTTGGGGTCTCATCAGATCAGAGCTGAGGGGCAGAATCCCTTCCCTCACCTGCTGCCTATGCTGCTTTTGATGTAGCTCAGGACACAGGTGGTTTATTGGCTGCCAGCACATATGGACAGGGCATGTCCAGCCTCCCACCCACCAGCACCCACAAGTCATTCTCCCAGGGCTGTTCTCCATCCCCTCATCCGCGGCCTGGATTGATACCAGGAGTTGCCCCCACTCAGTTGCAGCACCTTGTTAAACCTCATGAAATTCCCATGGGACACTTCTAAAGCTTGTCCAGGTCCTGCTGGACGGCATCCTGTCCCTCAGGTGTATCACCACACCACTCAGCTTGGTGTCATCTGCAGATTGGTGAGGGTGCACTTGATCCCTTTGTCTGTGCCATTAATGAAGGTATTAAATAACACTGGTCCCAGAATGGACCCCCTGAGAGATACCATTTGTCACTGATGTCCATTGGGACTCTGAGCTTTGACCACTGAATGTGACTGCCGAACCACTTTTTTATCCATCTAGCAGTCCATCCACTGTATCCATCTCTCTCCAATTTAGAGAGAAAGATATTGTGGGGGGCCATGTCAAAAGCTTTACAGAAGTCCAGGTAAATGACTTCTATGGTCCTTCCCTCATCCCCTGATGCTGTCACTCCATCATAGAAGGCCACTAGGTTGGTCAAGCAGGACTTGCCCTTGGGGAAGATGTGCTAGCTGTCTCCAGTCACGTCCCTGTCCTCTAGCATAGCTTCCAGAGGGATCCATTCCGTGATCTTCCTGGGCACAGAGGCGACAATGACAGGTTAGTATTCCCAGGATCCTCATTTCTTCCCTTTTTAAAGATGGCTACAGATCTAATCACCTGGGACTTCACCTGATGGCATGACTTTTCAAATATCATGGAGAGTGGCTTGGCAACATCAGCTAATTCCCTCAGGACTCTCTCTGGGATACATCTCATTGGGTCTCATAGACTTATGTACCGTCAGGTCCTGAACATGATCTTTACTCAGAGCAGGAGAGACTTTGCTCCCCCAGTCCGCATCCTTCTGTCCATTCATTCAAGAAGTGTGGGAGGACAAGTTGCCATTGAAGACTAAGGCAAAAAAGTTGTTGAGTACCTCAGCCTTCTCCTTGTCCAATGTTCCAGCATTGTTTATCAGGGGGTAGCACCATCTTTGACCTTCCTTTTCTGGTTGAAATACCTGTAGAAGCCCTTCCTGTTATTCTTTGTGTCCCTTGCCAGATTCTGTTCCAGCTTTGCCTTGGCCTTCCACAACCCAACCCTACAGAACCTGATAGAGAGCTTCATCTCTATACTATTCCCAGGTCACCTGTCTTAGCTTCAACTGTCTATGCAGTTGTTTCTTTCCCTTCAGTTTGACCAGCAGTTCCCTCCTCAGCCATGCCAATCTCTTGCCTCTTGCCTTCTTGCCCAACTTCTTGCTCCTGTTTTTCAGCTGGTAAACTACCCAAGGCCTGGATTGCACATTGAGTGCCTGTGGTACTCTCCTTACGCTGAGGAACCAAACCTAGGTGGTAGCTATCTGCACTTAGAACACAAAAGAAATAGATTAAAAGTGTATCATATCCCATAGCTACAATGAATGATATAATTTTTCTGCTTTCAAAAACTTGCAAACAAAATTTGTTATTTCACCTTGGCTCACTCAAATATCCGCAATTAAAATATTCCCGGGAATTTGAGTTAAAATAAAGGTTGAACTTAAATGAGAGTAGTCCCATTTGCAAAGAGGCCATAATATTAGCATGATAAAGTTGCAGAGATCAAATTGTTTAGTTTCTAGCTGTCAAATAAACAACCCTCTGTTTCTGGGTCTAAGGGAACATTGTGAGCTGTCACCATGGCCTTTCTGAAAGCACCCCCTGAAGTGGGGGTACCAATAACTGAATGTTTGATCTAAGCAGGAAACCCCAAAACTGAAATATAAATCTTTTTTTTTCCAACCAAAAACTAATAGTCAATTGTTTGTTTTCCTTGGCAAGACATTTAGTTTCAGGTCAACCAAAATGTTTCATTGCACTGAAAACAAGAATACATATCATTCTGGTCTGGGAGACTTTATTTTGATGTGTGTGTACTTAGGCTTAGTTTCAAAACATTCCACTGAAAGATGCGGAAGTGAATTTTTCCAGTTAAAGTACTGGAGCAAAACTGCTCAGATGTTATTTCTTATTATATTTTTTTTTGGGGGGGGAGCTGTAAATGGTTCTTCTGGTATTTAAAAATGTCCTTCATTCAAGAGAAATATTCTGAAAAAAACAGGCAATATCAACCTTTCTGTGCTTAAAGCCCAAGGCAAAATGCTCCCACTGGTCACTGCTGGCCTGAAACCAGAAGGAGCAGTAATTGCCAGCAGTTCTGCTTGTGTACAGGCTGCTTTCATCAAGATTCACTGCAGAGCAATCAGCGTGAAAACAACAGAATGAACTGATATGTTTGATGTGTAATAAGCTATTTTTAGTTCAAAGGATAATACATTTACAGAAGATAATTCTTTCCTGTCTTCTTCCCCCCACCCCAGTTTCATGTGTGATTGCTATTGAAATACCTGCTGCTGGAGCAACTCCAGCAACATTCACTTGAAATCACTTTTTCAAGGAAAATGTAGTGAACTAGAAGGGCTTTCCAGTAGAAATAGATTGTAGCCTTAGGATCTGATCAGGAAAAACACTATGCACATACTTCACTTAGCATCTGTGAGTCATCTAATTGAAGTCAGACCTATAGAGATAAGCACTTCCAGGATTTGCCCTTTGGCAATGGTGAAGCAGCTCAAACTTGTGGAGGTGTTTTACAGCAGTTTTCTGCTGGAAGCTCAGCTTTGTTGGGACAGATAAATTCTGCGTCTGAGCCTCTCCTGTGTGTTCTGCTCCTTGGTTACTGCTTGTTCTAATGATTTCCTTCCCCAAAGGTAAGGCTTTGCTTTTCTGGCACCTTGTGCTGATCCCTCAGCCTCTCTCCCTTTTCAGAGGAGCAGTTTTCCTGTCCCTAGTTAGGTTTGCTGAGGTAGCATGAACTAAACCAGTTAAAAAGAAACCGAACCCATTCATTCACCTCAGGATTCATAGAATCACAGTATGTTGAGGGGTTGGAATGGAGCTTAGAGATCATCCAGTTCCAACCCCTACCCTGGGCAGAGACACCTCCCACCAGAGCAGGTTGCTCAAGGCTCCATCCAACCTGGCTGTGAGCACTGCCAGGGTTGGGGCAGCCACAGCCTCCCTGGGCAACCTGGGACAGTGTCTCACCACCCTCACAGGGAAAAACTTCTTCCTGATAGTCTAAATTTCCCCTCCTTCAGTTTGTACCCATAGTACCCATAGGAGTTTCAGATTATTTGGCATTGTCAAATGAACATCTCTGTATGTTCTCACTGAAATGGGATTTTCACAGTTTCATAGATCTGGTTTCAAGTGCAGTTTTAAATACCAGGTAAAATTTTGGAAGCCATTAGTGGCCTCAAGGACTCAAATTCTGCCACGGACTATTGCAAATCCATGTGAAGTCTCTGAACAGTAGAATTTGCACTCAGTTGAAGGAAGCCTGGAGACCCCAAATTCAACTCTGCTTTCTGAAGTAACTGCAACAAATCCTTGTATGTATATTATGTGTGTCAGCATGTGAGCTGAAGGAGCCTCAGGTGTGTTAACAGTGTTTTCTCAAGTCAAATGCGATACATCAAAAATCTCTTTCAAAATGTAAGCAACTCCCTTCATAAAACTCTGTCGGCTTCGTGGGTTTTAGCCCACACTGCTCTTCTCGGGAGGCTCTTCCAGAGCTGGATCCTCTGAAGGCTAGGAATTTCTTTCTGATTCTTACCCTAAATTTATTTGTGGCCAACCGTTGTCCATTTGTTCTTAAGCCAACATTGTCCATTAGCTTAAGTAGCACTTTTCCTTCACCAGTGTTCCCCTTAGGTTCTCTGTTCTTTTGTCTTTCCCCGAGATGCTTTTGGTGTGTGACTTTGCAGAGATAAATGAGTTCAGCTTTTGTAGACCCCAGTAAATGAGTCAAACTTTTGAAGTCACCTCTTGTGGTGCTGGTTTGCCATTGTCTTGATGCCCTTTCTGTTCTTCCATTGAAGAGATCCTGCCTGGGCACAGGAGGAGATCACCAGTGTATGAGTTTTTTGCCATTCTCTGTTGGCTTAGACACATTTGCTGGGCAGAGATCAGTGGCCAGACCTGCCCTTTGGGGAGTTCCTGTTCCCTGGTGGCTGGACAGCCTGGGTCATGTCAGCAACACCTGTCTCAGGGGGCTGAGATTAGCTGAGCAGTGGAGCCCCGTGCTGGAGCTGTGCATGCAGTCCATGGGACCATGGCAGCCAAAGGGACAGCATGGACAGCCTGGGGAGCAGAGAGGTGTCATGCAGCCACAGACATTAGGTCAGGCTTTGGGGGGTGTTTTACTTCTGAGCTAACCCCAGCGGTGTGCCCAAGGTGACCAAGAAGGCCAGTGTGTCAGAAATCAGGCCTGGCTTGTGTCAGAAATAGTGTGGCCATCAGGACCAGGGAGTGATCCCTGTACTCAGAATGATGTGCTGCAACTAGTTCTGGGCCCCTCACTTCAAGAAGGACATTGAGGCACTGGAGTGTGTCCAGAGAAGGGCAATGAAGCTGGTGAAGGGTCTGGACACAAGTCCCATGAGGAGAGGCTGAAGGAATTGGGGTTATTTAGCCTGGAGGAGAGTCAGGGGTAACCTTATCACTCTTTACCATTATCTGACAGGGAGTTGTAGCCAGGTGGGATTTGGCCTCTTCTCCCAGATAGCAAGTGACAGGAGGAGAGTACATAGTCTTAAGCTGTGCCAAGGGAAGGTTAGGTGAGACATTAGGTAGAATTTCTTCACAGAAAGGGTGATTGGAGACTGGAATGTGCTGCCCATGGAGGTGGTGGAGTCACCATCCCTGGAGGTGTTTAAGGACAGATCAGAGATGGCTCTTAGTGCCATGATCTAGTTGCCATAATGGTGTGAGGTCATAGATTGGACTTGATGATCTCAGAGGTCTTTTGCAACCTTAATGATTCTGTGATCCTGTGAGACCCCACATTTCTTCAAGGAGCTGGATTCTCATCAGGTCTCTTTGTGTCATTCATGAGCCAAGACTGGGTTGCACATTAAGCACGCACTTACCTTTTCTTGAATTTGCTTTTGCTGCCATTGCTAAAGTCATTTCATGTCTTGTTATTCTAGCTCTGTGCATCAGAAACAGGAAACACTGTTCACTTTAAGATAGCCCTTGATAAAATGGTGCTTTGCCAGGCAGGCCAGCACTTTACTTCAAACATGACTGTTCTTATGACCTCCTTATATTTTTTCCCCTCGAAATGGAAATTACTACTGTGAGAGTCCCAATTTATTGCAGAAATAATTGAGCACATTCACACATTTTAATAAGACAGATTTCAGAGGGTCACAGTGCAGCTTCATCTGGCCTTACATCTCGTTCCTTGCCAGCAGGGTAGTCCCTGCCATACTGCCTCACTAATTAATCAGCTCAGCACTTTGTTGGGATCCTTGTGTGGGTATCAGTTTCACAAAAGGATTTCCTGACTTGGCTTTTTAGCTATGAGGTAACTTGACAGTGCACATTTCCAGAACAAAAGACTGAAACCTGGAATCTAAACAGAAGCAGATTTGGAAACAGGTGTGCACCACTTCAGGAGAAAAATACCTGCTGTGACTGAAATCCATACAGCCATTGAAATTGCTTATTCTTTGCTTTTGACTTCCACTTCAGAACTAGCTAATGACATTCCTGCAGCTTTTAAGGTTAGATTGTAGAATGGTGAGGGGGTTATTTATTATTTAATACTACTCTTCCCTGTCCTAGCCTCATCTAATATTTGAATTGCTTGGGTTTGACTCTTTGTTCATATGTCACAAGACATAAAGAGTGCAGGGAGTGTATTCTTTAATTCCTTATGGGGAGTCGTCAGCCTGTGAAGCAGTTTCACACCGTTTGTGTCTGCTCAAACTTTCAATTAAGTTAGATTGCACACCAAAAAAAAGCTGTCCTAATTCAAGTGCTTTGTACTGCATCTCATGAAAGTCATAGGGTGAAGAGGACAACACGTATGTCACAAGACATAAAGAGTGCAGGGAGTGTATTCTTTAATTCCTTATGGGGAGTCGTCAGCCTGTGAAGCAGTTTCACACCGTTTGTGTCTGCTCAAACTTTCAATTAAGTTAGATTGCACACCAAAAAAAAGCTGTCCTAATTCAAGTGCTTTGTACTGCATCTCATGAAAGTCATAGGGTGAAGAGGACAACACGTGCCTTAATTGCTCCCTCA